>NW_018165227.1:1144273-1179402 GCF_001263595.1 Phalaenopsis equestris
CCCCCCCCCCACCCCTCTCCCTTCCGCCTCCCACGCCCCCTCCGCCGGCCATATTCCCAGCCCACTTCTCGCCACCAATGCCGCAATCACCCTCTGATCTCCAAGACTCGGCCATGCGAGCATCCTCACCCCCGCCGCCGCCGCCTCCATCACCGAATTCCACCCACAGTGGCTCAAGAATCCGGCCACCGCACGATGACCAAGAACCACCTCCTGCTCCACCCACTCCTTCACAACTAATCCCCTGCCTTCCACTCTCTTCACATACCCTTCTCCCAATAATTCACCGATCTCCACTGCCTCCTCTCTGTCCACCTTCGCGCTTTTCACCACCCAGAAAAACCGGCAACCGCTCATCTCCAGCCCAGCCCCCAATTCTCTGATTTGCTCCTTCGACATGGCCGCACGACTTCCAAAGCTCACGTACATCACCGACTTCTCCGGCTGTTCGTCGAGCCAGCGTAGTGCCGGCGAGGCCAAAGATGGCTGCTTTTTTACTGGAAGCAAAGGACCTAAAGCAATGACCGGTGGGAGTCCGGTAATGACTTCGCCAGAGTTGAGCGCAGCGAGTGTCTCAGGCTCCATCGCGAAAAAAGTATTAACAATTATACCGTTCGCCTGAGCAAGCGCCCGGCCGTTCTCCTTAAAGTGGGTTGGGGTAGTGAAGAGATGGTTGGGGTCATGAAGTGGCTGCGGGAGGGAGGAATTTGGAATCTTGAGAACTCCACCGGCGATGTTGATTTCAGCTCCGGTTGGATGGGGGAGGGAGTGGAAAACTGAGCAGAGAGCGAGCATGGAAGCAGAGGAGATGAAAAGGACGAAGCAAGGGATATTTAAGGCTGCGGCGACTGGAAGAAAGGTAGAGGCGATGGCAACGTCTATGATGAGGGAGGAGAAAGCTGGTGAGTTGGTGGAGATGATAGAAGGGAGGAGGTGGGCGGAGCGGCGAACCTTCCATTTGGCGGAAGAAGGGGTCGGCGGAAGGGAAGAGAGAGGGATCAAGAGGTTCGAGGGGGAAGTCAAGGACGAGGGAGGATGGGAGGGAGGAGAGGAGGCTAGATTCCGCGTTGGAGATGGTGGGGCGGAAGGCGAGGAGCGAGGTAGAGATGCCGCGGTCGGAAAGTGCGGTGGCGACGCGGACAAACGGAATAAAATGGCCCATGCCGGAGCTCGGGATGAGTAGGACGCGACGGAGTTTAAGGTCGCCGGTGGACATGGCAGCCTATTTGCTCGAGATACAGGGGACTGTCGGAGGGAGATGGCCTCTTATCAGCATTTATAAGGAAAAGTTTTAGTAATTTTAAATAATAAATTATTAACCTGGGAATGGAAATATTTTTCTATTCGGACACGCAGATCGCATGGGATTTTTTAATTTTTTTTTAAAGCTCATTTAATAATATATTAAATCTATAACAATCAACAACTTATATTTAATCCTGTTGGTATATATAATAAATCTACAACAATCATGGTAGTTGTTAGCATCTGGGTGGGGCATAATCAATTCAATTATATAAGCTAATGAACAAATATAACAATGTCTGGGGATGTATGATGGGAAAAAATATTACCTCAGGAGTACTGATGCATCAGTACTCCAATGAGGGGGTGCCACGTAGGCAATGGTCTCACCGTGGCCCCTACGTGGCACCCCCTCATTGGAGTACTGAGTACTCCTGAGGTAATATTTTTTCTGTATGATGGCGCATTTTGGAACGAGCCCTATTAGAAGATCTATTAAAATTAATTTATTTTTATTTTATTAATGTGCACGAATGACGAGATATTAGTTAAAAATAAAATAAAAATTCTAAAATATCAAATTCAAATACTTATATTACTCCAAAAAAAAAAATTTTTTTTTATTTTCCAACGGAATCTGAATGATAAAAGGTGCATTGGAAAAATAATCAATAAAGCGGGTAAGGATACAAACAAGCATAGCTTGTATTCATGTTCCAGTCATTTGTATTATTTTTTTTTGTTTGAAATTGGCTTGTGTTCAAAATGGCTCATAAATAGTCTATTTTTGTTCAACTCGAACAAATGTTTGGATTCTTTTGTATCTTGTGTTATGCTCCGGCTCATTTAAATTAGTCAGAAAAATGAATATAGGGTGCTAAATTCGAGCTGACACCACACATATTCAATAAAAAATATAGGGCCACACCAAAAAATTTGGAACCATATGACCACACGAGCTATGGTGATAAAATCTTAATATAAATATGTATATATATATATTATTTATGCGTGTTAGAGAATTTGAAGCGGTAGAAAAATGAATATATGGTGGTGAATTCGAATTTGCACCATACATATTCAATAAAAAATTTGGAACCATATGACCACACGAGCTATGGTGATAAAATCTTAATATAAATATGTATAATATATTATTATTTAGGCGTGTTAGAGAATTTGAAGCGGTAGAAAAATGAGTTATTGTTTTAGTATTGCACGAAAATCCAACAAACACTTAGGTAATAAGAGTGAAAGTTAGAAACTATAGAAGTTTTTACATGAAAAGTGCATAAAAGGGAAAAAAATCAGGGAGTCTCGTCCAGTTGAAATGTTCCAGTATTAGTTGGTGATTACACGTACAACCCTTTGTCCAAGAGTTACACAGTTTGTTGAGTTATAATGATCGTGTACAGAAGAAATTATTGCCTCGTGACTGGGAGCAGCTACAACGGAGAGTAGTTGCAGGAGCTTTGGTACATCGTCTTCGAGGTTGTCATTTTTGGGATGATGCACTACTTTGTAGGTTGTTTGGTGACTCCGCGATGTTGATTGTTGTTTCGAATGGTGCTTTGACGCTCTGCAACACAAGTAGAGGGCAGTAGTGGCGGTCGACCGTGGCCAATGTGAGGTGGTTGATTGTGGTCTACAGCTACAGAAATGGAAGGTATTTGTCGGCTCTTCGATTTAGAAGTCCTCTTCTGGCTCAAGTTCTAAGTTCAACCTCAAGGAGAGGGTAAGAAATTATTTATAAAGTTTGGGAGAGGTCTGTATATAAATAAAGAAGAAATTCAGATCACTCCATTGGATGACTCAAAGAGACTCTCTATTGGATGATATTCAATAAACATTTGTGTGTCGTAACGATGTCAAAATTGAGCTCCTTGACTTGTTGGATTCATCTCACCAAGATATTTGATTCGACTATAAACTTGGTAGATTTGGAATCTATTTGTCCTTCCAATCACACACTTAAAGCTTCCAAAATGAATTATCTGCTTGCTCTGAGCTTGATTTGACTTGGATTAAACTAATTTTGGTATCATTGGGTTGGGCTCGTCTCGTCGAGCCAGTTAGTTTGACTTAAGTTTACTGAAATCAAAGTTCTGAATGATTTATAATTGAAGTTTGAACGTTCATTACTAAAAATTACCTAGAGATTCGTGTTATGCCTAGAAATTCATGTCGAATGATCAAAATTTATTGATGATGTATTCATTGCCCCCTATTTTTTGCGAGACCAACTTCATAATCTAAAAATATCATAAATTCAAAATTTTTCTGTAAATGCTTACACACACACACACACATAAAAAAGTTTACATAGCTCAGTTGGTAGGGGTTTGTTTCCTTTATTTTAGTCGTAGGTTTGAACCCGTGCTTTGTAAATTAATTCTATTTTTTGCCGCGGGATTGTACGAAACAGGCCGTTATCGTTTCGATTTTGCTTGTCATGACGAACCAAGGCTTAGCGTGTAAATGTGTCATAATTGCTTGAAGGTGATATAATGTGTCAGAGCCGGGTCCTATCGAGTCATGGCGGGTTTGGTTGGTCGAATCGTGTCACACATCTATTGGTTGCATTGGACAACATAGCGGAGTGGGGATTTGTGGGATGCAGATGGTACGACAATAGCAAAATGTGGGGCCACATATCAAACAACACAAATGAAAATCAAATACCCATGGCACAAATCACACAGGCGTGCCGCAGATCGCGCAAGCGAGCCATTGGATCTATACAGGTGAGAGGAGCGAATCGCTTGTCTGTGTCGCAGATCGTGTGGGTGGGTTGTTGGATTCACACAGGGGTGTGTGGATTGGTACCGATCGGGTGGCATGCATTGTCTTGGTAGGATGGCTGGATCTAAGTGTGCTTTCTCAAAATTTGTTTTTTTTGAAAATATTTTTCATCCATTTGAGCCTATAAATAGGCCAAAAATAGGAGGAAGGAGGTGGAGTTCCTCGGCCTGCTTGTGCGATCAGCAAGGCTTCCAAAAGAAAATAAAGTGGAGTCCCCCGACCTCTTGTGCAATCAATGGTGCTCCCATTTTGCGTTGTTGTTGCTTTTTTTTAGAGAGGACTTCACACACAGCTGTCACGTCATATGAAGGAGATTTCTCGTATTGCTGTGGTGATTTATGGAGAAGATTTTTTGTGTTGCTATTGTGATTTCCAAAGAAGATATTCTGCATTATTGTAGTACTTTTGGGAGAAAATTTTCCGCTTTGCAGAGATGTTGATATTTGGTGAACCTTCAAAGTGGCATAAGCCAGAAGAGGCAAAGTCGAATCAGATGGAGGGTGACCTGATTCTGTTTCAGAAGAAAAAAGTATTATTTCTCGAATTAATGCTGGTGAAGCTACCGACCCTAACTACCTGAGCATATTCTATTTCTCTCAGATGCATTGCTATTCACGAGGCAACCTTGCTAGCCAACATGTGATTTGTGCCAACGCCCGAGTTGATGGACATCCTAAAGGCGACAGAGTATGCATTGCACAACTAACTTGTCGGGTAGCAACATTCATCATCGAGTTGATTGTCTTTTTCATGAAATATATAAGTCAAAGTTAATGCTAGAGATTTTAATCCAATTGGCGAATTTGTTAGTGACGCACATGACCACTTGTTATTCAAGGACAAGATGTTTGTGAAATTTATGCCTACTACACCCGTATTATTCAACAAGTTGAGTTTCATGTAATATTAGTTATGAATTTGGGGACTAAATTCAACTAATTCAACTGCTACAACATCAATCATCAGATTAAAGATTGCTCTCTTAAGCCCCAAACTCAATGCATGGTAAATGAAAAGAATAACTTCAAACAACATGAAAATGGGTGGCATAAATATAATAAGAGTTGACATCAGAAGCAAGATGACAAAGGGAAGACAGGTCAACACTACTTTTAATAGCAGAAGCCACAACCACATGGGATGATGCCTTAGCCATATCAGTAACGGCCTCCTAGAGACTGACGTATCAATAATCATTTATTTTGTGGTACCAGTATCAGCGACATCGGACTCTAGAGCATTCCGAACTGGAAATTCTAGCTTAAGCATTCGTTATGATGCAACAAAAAACCCATGAAGCTCATGACATGATGACATGTATTATCTCTGTATTTCTGCATTCATTTATATCATATAAGTTTTCATCTAATATATTGATTTATTAATTACCTTTGCATCTATAAATTATTTTGTCATCCAACTCATCTTCGACTGTCACTAAGTGGGTTTGTGATTGTAAAATTTATGCATGCTACACTCATATTACTTTCATAAGTTGAGTTTAATGTAATATAGGTTATGAATTTGGGGGACCGAATTCCTTTAAGGATGGTAGTATGTAAGAACGGATTATTTTCCTTTCCCTCGCACTTACATCGCCTCTTGATCGCATAAGTCACGCAATATTTTTTCTTTAATTCTTTGTTCGCAATAGAAACTCCTCCTATTAGCAGGTTGTGAAACACTTTCCTCTTTTGATTGTGTGAATTGCTTGATTGTGCAAATCTAGCAATCTCGCTCACTATTTTCTAATTGGGCTTCCCACGTGTGACCTTCCTTCCTTTTTCTCTCTGATTGTTGCAGCCTTCGTTATCTCCTTCCCGCGCTTGCCCAATGTCCTTTTTTCTCTATTTATTAGCAAATGAAGCATTAGGGCATCACATTGGCTCTCTCCCTCTCCCTCTCTCTCTCTCCCCTCTTCATATAACCCCCTTTCTCCTCTTAAACTCTAGCCTAAAGCCTTTCCTCCCCCATTGTCTTGCCTATCAACATTTGTCGAGAGTCGAACCCTTCTCCTCCTCCTTCCTTCACTAATCAATCATTGTATGCTCTTACTTTCCCTTTTTTTCATGCTTTTCTTATTCTAATGCAATTTTAATTACTCCATTTTTAGATGCATGCATATAACTATTTATGTATGCACGCGTGTGTGTATATATAATAATAATAATAATAATAATAATAATAATAATAATAATAATAATAAATAATGTATTTGTATTATGATAAACTGTATTAGAGTTAAAATTAGTTATTCCTACTTATTTGAAAATTATAATAATAACAATTTAACTAATAAAAATGATGAATAACTAGTTAATACCAGTATTTGCATAATTATTAACATTTCATAAGTCATATTGGTGTAGTACCTCCTAGTTGATGTTGATTGAGCTGCTAAAACTTGTAGAAGTTCTATTATTTGCCTCAACCTAAGTGGCTATTATTAATTAGGCGATACACATATTCTTCATTGTTGGGGTTGTTAACTTTACTATTTGTATTAGATTCCTAACTAATTATAAGTTTGCAAGTTATAACCTTTAACTTTTTTTAATATATTTCCATTGGATTTTATTTATTGCTCAAAATGAATTTCATGGTTAATTAGTTTTATTTAATTGTTGCATAGACTTCATGTTTTATTACTTATGACTTGTGTTTTCAGTATTTATTATTTCCTTTATAGCATAATTTACTAAATATTATTATTGCAACTTATTTACACCCCTAGCATGCTCAGCTCGTGTTCAGCTCGTTTATATTTCGACCTCAAAAAGTGTGTTCGTGTTTGGCTCGTTTGCTTAACGAGCCGAACATGAATTATTCATAGTCCTTTTAACTACCCTAATCATGTAGTCATAAGACAATAAGGGTTTGAGCAAGATTTAAAAATTATTATTTATATTAAAACATCATTTGAATCCAATTTAATAATTTTTATTTTATTTTCTTAATCAATATTTTAATTGGTTATAAATCTTTGTAGCCTTGTAGCCAATTAGATTTTTTTAAAATACTACTTAGTGTGTGTGTGTGTGTGTGTGTGTGTGTGTGTGTGTGTCATATATATATATATATATAAACTTGATGAGTAGTATTTCGAGCCAAAACAAGCCGAACACGAATGAACACATCTTAGTTCGTGTTCGGCTCGTTAACTTATCGAACGAAACTAACAAGTCGAACATGAGCTTCTTAACGAGTCGAACGCGAGCTGTTCGCGAACAACGAGCCATTTTGACAATCCTAATTGCGACTTCATAATTGTGTATAAATATTAGTTGATATATTGTAGTTATATTCTCTTATTTTGATTGTGATGTATGAAATATGTTTGATATTATAATACTATGTTGCTATTAAGTCCTTGTCATAGCTAGTCAAATCAATGGTTCATTTGAAAAGTCATTGGATTTCCATGGAATTAGTGCCCACAATTTTTTATCTTACTGTGTTGTCGAAAACAAATTGTTTATAAATATATTTGTATATGTATATAAATGTACTGCACTTATATATTATCATATAGTATTAAAAGATTATGAAACTCTACATGTATAAACACACATGATATTGTGATATAAAAAATTGACATAGAAGTGTATTAGTTTAAGTCACTCATATTTATGATGATTAGCATTTGATACTCGTTTATAAATATTGTTGCATGCGTGGAATATTATCCTGTTCAGTTGGTCACACAACATGCCCAAATTTTTTTGTTCTTTATGTTTTGATAAATAGTAGTTATTTACCGAGTTTAATTTCTCAAAGTCATTCGTTGATATTTTATTACATCAAGTTTAACTCAGCCACTTGAAGAACCGTCTCCACATGAGTAGACTTTCAAGCTTTAGATTTATTTTGGGGCTTTTCTTTTAGGTTTGGGTAGTTATTCATTCTATATTAGTTTTTTTTAAAGTTATTTTCTTATTTTTCTTTAGATATATCAGTTAGTTATTCATTCTATTTTAGTTTCTTTTATTTTAGTTCCTTATTTTTCTTTAGATGTATCAGTTCTTGGACTTTTATTTATGGAATGAAATGAAATTACCTTTTCTTGCTCATTTTAATTATTATTTGTGTATAATAATTCTTTTTAAGAATACAAAACATGTTCACATCCTTTCATCAAGCCTTATGTTGTCAGCATGTTTTGTCTTTCGGACCTAGGATGTGCTGATTGAGTTAGTATTGAACACTTATTGTTGCTAGTCAGACTGATGAGTCCTCAGAGAAATCTTTAGATTTTCATAGGATTAGTGTTGACCTCACTTCTGGCCAACCCTTCATTCAAACTTAAAACAAACTCAAAAACTAACTCACATCAAACTCAAACCAAAAACATATTCAATTTGAGCTAAGAATTATCATTTTGTAGTTCATTTGAGCTTCCATAAAGAATTTCAATTTATTTGTAGGGTGAAACCCACACTTTGATTTCAACAACCTCACATCGGAGGCAATGTATCCAAGATTCACCATACTTTTGAAATCTTTGAGATTTTCTCTACTGGGCAGGTCAACGTTTTCTTTTTGGTTGGGAATACATACTTTTGCGCCCCACGTGCATTTTGACGCCCACGCGCACGCCCGCGTGCCCACATCCTAGTGCCTGCCATTGGACCGATGTGCCCACGTCGGTTCAGATGTAGCTGTACCTAGAAGTACTAGGGTGTGGTGACACCCAATTTGGGCCTAGCTATGGCTGAATGTTATTGACGTGGTCATGCCCGACGCTTGCGTGACCACACTCCCGAGCCACGCCAGCGATCGGTGGCATTCTTCCTCAAATTTGCCTGAGAATTGATTTGTCACTTCGTTGTCGGCAATCCTTAGGAGCTCCAACTGCTATGAAACCATGACTATCGATCCCTGCCTCAAATGACAATCGTTAGAGTCGATTTGTAGATGACAACTGCTTCTGCCACCTCCTCTGGTACTCCCAGTCGCCTATCAATAGGCCCTTACTTCTCCCTTTGAGAGAGTTTTGAAGTCTGCCAACACCGAGAGTGCCTTCTCCCTCTCCTTCTCCGGCCACCCTCTCTGAAAAGTCCCTCTTCCTCCTCCTCCTTTGTTTTTGTTTTTGTTTTTTTTTTTTAATTTTAAGTTGAAGTTAATTCAAATAGACAGTCTTGGATTAGAATTGGTTTTGGATTTGACTTAGGTCTACCTGAACCAACCTAACCTGCGCCTAAGCCCAACGTGAACCCAGGTCAACTAGGTTAACTCAGGTTCAACCTAAGTCCAACCCAAGTCCAACACTAGTCCAACCCAGGTAAACTGAAGTCCAACTCAGTCCAACTCAGGTCCAACCTAGGTTCATAGTTGTGTATAAATATTGGTGGACATATTGTAGTTATATTTCAGTGCTTTGATTGAGATACATAAAATATGTCTGATATTATAATATTATTATGTCAGTATTAAAATTTTATTTTAGCTAGCCGGATCAATGGGCCTTTAGAAAAAAAATTATTGGATTTCCATGGGATTGATGCTTGCCTTTCTTTAATATTAATTATAATTATATATGTTTATACATATATTGCACTTATATATTATCATAAAATGTTAAAAGATTATGAAATTTTATATTTAAAAACACATGATATTGTGATATAAAAATTAACATAGAAGTACATCACTTTAAGTCACTCATATTTATAATAATAAGCATTTGATACTCCACAAATTTTGTAGCATGTGTAGAATATTATTTTGTTATGTTAGTTATACTGCATGACTCATTTTTTTATCTTTTATGCTTTAACAAATAATAATTATTTACTGAGTTTAATTTGTCAAAGTTATTTGTTGATATTTTTATATAGTATGTTTCACCCAACCACTTGTAGGATTGTTACCATCGGATGAGACATTCGAGCTTTAGATTTAGTTTTCGATATTCCAAATATTTTCATTAATTATGGTGTTTTTCTTTTAGGTTTTGTTAGTTATTCATTCTATTTCAGCTTCTTTTATGGTAGTTCATTTTTTTCCTTTATGTTTTATCTGTTTTTGGACTTTTATTTATGAAATTAAATAAAATTAAGCTTACATACTTATTTTATTCATTACTCATGTATAATCTTTCTTATTAAGAATACAAAATATGTCGACATCCTTTCATCAGGCCCAAAGTTGTCAGAGTGTACCCTCTTCTGGACTGGGGGTGTGACAGATTGGGCCAAGTGATCTCAATTGACTTAACCTTTCAAGGCTATTGCACGACTTATACTAATTTTCTATTATAACTTATTGGTAATATGCACCCTTCTATTCATTTTTATTTTGTTATATTCTATATATAGATCTTGCAAGAAGCATATGGAGTTATTCCATCGAGAATATGCTACATGGTTTGTACAATTAAAACTTTCTCCTAGTGTCATCCCATATACTTTTATTTGATTATAGTATCAAGTCCCCTACAACATAATATTTTGTGAAACAAGATATTGTGCAATGTGTAATGACAGTTTTTAGAAAGGTAAAAAGATATAAGAAGAGTCTTAAGACTTGAAAATTTTAACATAATTATCTACAAATATGAACTTTCTGCTAAATTATCAGACCTCACATAGAAACCAAATTCTAACCCGACATAAGAAAGATGAAGCTTGTTGAGCCATTATAACATGCAATTAAGGTTTGGATCATTCCAAGTATGAATTTTATTTTATTTTATTTTATTTTATTTTGGACGCAATGGAGAAAAGGATTCATGTAGCTGACCCCTTAAGATTCCAATTCACTTATTAAATGTAACAGATTCATGTTAACTATATTACAAATCGTACAAATATGAATTGTTGTAGACTTTTCCCCGTGTGATTGTAAATTATATCATAATTTTTGTATGTTTCACACCAGCTAATCAACAACTTTTACGCGAACGAGTAGCTCTAACAGCTCTAACCAAATATCATTCAAATTCCTACTCAAACTTGTATAAACTGGTTCAAAATATTTTAGGAAAATTTACATACATTTCACATAATTTTTACGCCATTTACATATCTAAAACACCCAAAATTTGACATTTACACTTATAACACTTTGGTGTCATAAATTCATACATGATGAAAAAGTGCATTTCACTCTTGAAAGAATAGCAATGAGGATATTTTGACGGGAATTTAAGATTTGAGTGTTATACATGTAAATATGAATGTTTAGGTTTTTGTATGTAATTACATAAGACTTATGCGGAATGTATGTAAATGCTCCTATATTTTAGTGATCAGGTTGTATGCCTCAAACAAAAAAATGAAATAAACAAGTAGCTTCATGACAGCGGACTATCATATATGGCCGAATAATAATACCATAGCAATTTCATCTACGAATTTTTTTTAGAAAATACAAACATCATCCTCTACATCAAAAACAAAGTCAATGAAATTATAGGAACTGGTGAGGGGATCTCTTGCAAGTTATCCCCAGCAGAAAGCTCGGCATTACATCATCATCAGAAAACCATCGGTATGATGGTAAAATGTGCATTCAGAAGATCAACATTCGAAACACTAAATGCACAATTAGATACAGTCGAAACACCTTAGAAAGACTGATTAGTTGAGTTGACCAGACAATCATGGATCTAACTCTTCAACCTTCAGCCTAACTACTCAGATCATTGAAGAACTCTGAAGGGATGACTGGTGGGCAGTACTTGGTCGCCACGAATTTGTACTGTAGAATCAAAGGGGTATGAAATTACTTGGTAATGTCTCCTTACATGTAGAGCTTTTCAAAAAGCTCATTGTTCACAAATAATTTATGTTTAGGTCGCTAAGTAGTTCGTGTTTGACTTGTCCGTTAAACAAGTGAGTTGAATACAAACATTTTTTTTTTAGCTTGATTTATGAACAAGTCAAACATGAATAAACTTTTGTTCGATCATGTGCAACTCGTTTTGGCTCATTAATTAAATAATTAAATAAATAATAGTATCATAACATTTTTTTATTCAGTTTATATGATGCATTTAAAAAATCGAGCTGTTTTCAATGCGAGATTAAACAAACAAAATAGTTCAAATCGAGCCAAACACGAATAAGTCATTCATGAGTCATTTCCAACATTAGCTTATTTTAAACAAAATAATTTTTTAGCGAGTCAAACAGGAACAAGCACTGAGCTCGCTCAAGCACGACTCGTTAACACCCTTACCCGCATGTCAAAATGAAAAATAACAACAAAGATTGTTCGTATGTACCTTATGTTGGCTGTATTTCTCCCTTATAGCAGGCAAATTACTGTTAGAACTGCTGCAGCACAAACGATGCAAAGACTTCACACAGTCGCATAGTTGAGATGGTTTGTATTGCGTGTAATGCGTAAGAGTTGCGTTCTGCGGCACCATCGAAACATATGAATTCATATTAACATGATTTTTGAACTGCTAAGAAAAATTTAAATGAATTGAGTTACACTTACCCAAGGTTTTTTCGTTGGTTGAAGGATAAACTTTGAAAGAAACACAGAAGCAGCAGCAATCTGAGATGGTGAATAGCAAAGCATGTTGTACTCTGGGAGTGATAGTTCGGCTACATAACTAGCTAGGAATTCTAGATGCAGTGAAGGCGCCTGAGAGATAAATGATGAGAAAATCATTCAATTGAGTGTAGAAAATTCTCAATTAATAAAGGAAAGTGAGTATTTTTACCTCATCAGAACATTGAGCAACTCGAACAAATCTCCTGTCATGAACAAGCGGGATCTAGAAAGTGAGTAACTGCATGCTAAAGTTTCTATAACGGTGGGGAATAACAGGTTTGGCTTACCTTAAGAAACACTTGGCTGTTGGTGTTGTCATTTCAAACTTCAGGTACTTCAGAACAGCAGCTTCCATCTGTAAGACCTGAGTAAACCAGGCTTATTAGCAGGATATCATATTGACAGGAAACGCAGAAGGAAGAGGGGGTTTGACACCATACCTCATCTTTGAAATATGTATTGTCAGTTATGTAACAGAATTCTTCTACTTGTGGAGCACAAATCTCTTCATATTTTCTGAAAATAATGCAAAAAAGCAAGTTAAGAAAAATAGTCATTGAAGATTGTTTGTGAAATCAATGGAGCAGGCCACATACGCTGCAATAAACATGCAAGCAACTCCTAATAGCTGCAAACGTTGGCGATTAATCTCATTCCCAGATAGATACCGGTCAATATAGTTTATTGTGAGGTATAATGTGTCAGGCGCAAGCCGATATTCTTCTGCAACCTGAATTTTCGAAAATGAAAAAAAAAAAAAAGAAGAATATTAACACTAGAAGAATTTGCAGACACAGAAATACGAATCAGAAAAATACCTCTACTAGCCAGTCTATTAGAATCGCACGCATGCTTGCATTTATGTCCTTCTGAACTCTTTCCATGAAATCAGTAGAAGCCCTCTTCTTAGTCTATGAGAGAATAACCTCAATTAATGGACAAGTGGTAGACAAATTAAGCATCAATATAGAACAATTATCTGACATATAATACATCAAAAGTTACACTGTCTATCAAATTGTCCCAAATAATGTATTGAAATGCAAAAAACAATCAAATTTACAGGGAAAGAGCTACCTCAGCTAAGCGTAAATGCTCGTAAACGTCACAAGCAAGTGATGCGCACAACTGGGGATCTTCCTGATTGTCATCAACGTTTGGTATATTAACAGCCCCATATATTGAAACAGGGATATCACTATTCCAAGCATTTCCTGGTAGAAAATTTAAGAAACATTTTTTTATTAAAAAATCAACTAGATATTGATAAGGATATTAATTTAGTTTTAGCGCAGTAAAACATTATAAGGGGACAAGCCATTGTAGCGGTACAATAAAATATCTAATTATACAGTCTGCTAGAAAACACACCATTTAAATTAACACGATCTGATATGTGGAGGTTATATGTTGCTTGTCTTTCTAATGATGCCACAATTGAAGAATCACCATGGTCAATATATTCAAAATCAGGACTCTTTAAGGAATCACTAGTTGACATAGTCTCATCCATAGATTCTGAATCAACAGAGTGAATTGGCGATTTAACATTGCTGCAGGGAACAAGAAAGGGACATACAGCTGCATTTTGCCCAACTCTAATTGAAGGTGTAGCAGTTATCCTTGACACAGTAGAAGCAGGTTTGGCAAGAGATGGAAACTTAGCAGAGTCACGTTGAAAATTTTGATTTGAGCTGCTCGGAGCAGATCCCTTACGCACTTTTGATGCTGAACTGGCAGTAGTGACCTTCTGAATTGGCAAAAAAGAATCCACTTTATTAATATAGAAGAGAAATGAGTACCAAACATAACGATATGGTGCTGTTCATGCTGCTAAATTTATCTAGAGTTTGTAAAACAACACGTGTGGCGAGTTTTTTTTTTTTTATAAACACTGAAAAGAAAATGTTTCATTCTCATCGGTGTTTATGTTCCCCAGCCATCAAAGATGTTCATTTGTTGGTTCAGTTCTCGGAAAACTGATAAAAGCATAGGCTTGATGTGGATTTGTACAGTAAGATCCCATTTTTCTCTGTAAAAGTATGAAAAATGTTTATAGACAACACTCTTGGAGTTTAGAACAAGACTAGAGTAATTATACTTTACTAATACCCTTAAATTCAAATCAGCATCTTCATTCACAAGAATAGGAGTGATTTAAATTATAACCACTACAGAAAATCTGGAAAATCTACTTCAAACTTAAGATTCATGAAAGTATTAAGGCTCATAAAAATACTTAATATCAGTCCACATCTGATAACTGAAAATTGTTTCAGTATTAAAATGTCAAGAATTAAATCAACCATAATGGGTTCTCTTATGATTAATCGGTGCACCCATAAATTTTAGTGTTTGGGTTGAAAATAGATTTTACTATTGGTGTATTAAGCTCAACTTTTGTCTCCCTTTAATTCATACTCCATAACAATTACTTCTACTGAACCATGTACAAAAGAAATGATCATTAAGTACCAAGAAAAACGATAACAAAACAATTCAAAACATTTGCGAGATTAAAAAAACCGGTAATATATTGATGTCTTTTTCAAGCAACATTCTAGGTAAAAAGCAATTTATTTATCTTTTGTCAGAACCATCGCTGTAATAGCATCTTGGAACATCTAGACTCTCTGACAGCGATCATTTAAATTAAGATCTGTTTTACGTACATCAATAAATTCAAAATTTAAATTATATGGAAATTGTTTTAGTATAATACCTATATGATCAAGATCTCAAGAACTCAAAATCCGAAAAACAGAGCAAGAACACTTTGCATAAAATGTCAATCACTGAAGAAACTAAAGAAAAAAAAAAAAAAAAAACTATCATCGAAATTTCAAGAGGCGGGGAGGCGTTAAAATGAAAAGTTAATAGACATTCAAATAAATGCATTTGGGCCAGCAATCATCGAGCCTAGTATAAAAAAACTGCAGTACAAGTAAATAAGCAATCAACAAAATGCATGCAGCAAACAAATATCTATTCATCTAATCTCTAAAAAAAAAAGAAAAAATTAACAGGCTGAACGTCGTCATCAAATCAAAACACCATATTCTATCACAAAAAGAATTCAAAGTAGCAAAGAGTTCATTAAGCTAATTCAAACTTCACCCACATTGAAACCCTTTATTGCCGGCAACCGGGGACCACTCCTCCCCGCATTGTTCTGATTAGTCAAATTCCCGAGCGCCACCCTTTTCTTGGCCTGCTCTGGTGCAGAAATCGAAACCTTAGCCACATTCTCAACCGCCGGCCGCTTCGTTAGAGACGAACACGTCGCCGACGACGAGAACGACGAACGCCGATTCACTCCCGACATTTCCAAATCAAAACAACCACAATCTGACCACAACCCTAAATCTCTCTCGACCTTCTCTTGGCCTTTCTAACTATCAAAAAACAAGCAAGAATCCCAACGAGGAGCTGGCGGAGCAAAACCCTAGATCGTCTGATAACGGACACCAACAGTTCAAACGTGATCAAAAGAAGATTGGGTTCGCCGAATCAGCAAAGGCTTCTTCACTCCTTCACCTGCACTATCTCGCTCACTCTTCTCGCCCTCGCTGTCGCGCTCTCGGACAAGAAGACCAAGCAGTCGAAGGAGAAGGAAGGAATTCAAAGCTCCTTATAAAAATATGGTGCGGGGAGGGAACGGAGTGATTTGAATTTTTAGACGATCAAGGCCGTCCATCATCAGGGGGTGAGTGCCACGTCATCAATGCGGAGCGGAGCGAAGCGGCACGTGCGGATCATTTTTTGTCCGCATGTGCGAACTTTGAAACGCAGCGGTGAGTAGAGGAGGTTAGAATTGGCGGTGAGCGTACCGCGAGGTCTTTTAAATTTCGAACTCGGAACGAGCTCCTACCGTTAGCCCGTTGCATGGGCATTTAGATCAGTATAGTTTGAAACTTTGAATCCTTGAAAGGAATAAGAGTATGCCAGATGCCTGAACGGCTATGTTAATTAATATACTGCTGATTACTTTTTAACAGATCTCTCAATCTCTTCTCTCTCATGCTCCCTCCCACTCTCTCTCTCTCATTAATGCTCTCTCACTTTCACTCTCTCTATCCCCATCTTTCCCACGTTCTTTCTCTATATATATATATATATTACAAAGTAGCTAATTGAAAGTATACTTGAAATTTTTTGTTTTTATTTAAATAATAATGATAATAATATTCTTAATATATTTTCTTGGTATTTTTAATGAAGTTGATATTGTATAATATAATTATAGTGTAATAAGATTATTTAAAGTGAGACTTAATTGGCTATAATCTCTAATTACTTTTTTTTTTACATTTTTTAGGGGGAACATATGGGTCATGCATAGCTTTTTTTCTATAAAAAACTAGTTACATGTATATGTTTATGAGATGATAGAATTTGACCTAAAAAGGTCGTATAAAAATGTAATATTTGATTAGAGAAAATGTGAAAAAGAAATTTAAAAATTATAGGAAAAGAAAAAGCCTACATAAGAAATGCCAATAGATATGTTGATGTAACTCCAAAAAAATATAGCAACCAACTTAAATGTATAGTCCACCTGGCGTAAGAACCCAAATTTTAATAGAATGAAAACTTTTAGATTGGAGAACTAAGGAAAAATAAAGTTTTGAATGTAAGAGCCGACTATAAGCAATGATTGTGCCATTACATCCATAAAGGTAAGAACAATAAGCATTCATATCATAGATCAAAGGCACAAGGAGATCATAAGACACTTTTTTGTACTTCATGTAATTGGGAGTGATCATAGCCATCAAAAGGGAAAATAGGATGAGTCAAAAAAACAGACTAATTGCCATCACAAGAATATCAAAATTGTGAATAAAGAGCAATATAAGGGGACAAAAAATATTGTCAATCTACTCCCATAAAATAAGCCAAAATCTTAAGCAATAAATTGATTGAAATCATCAAGCATCTCTTAAATATGAAGCCATTATTAACAAATAAACTAGAATATAAGGAAAGCAAAAAAAAAAAAAAAAAAAAAACTAGTTGCTCCAAAGCCAAATTGTTAAGACAAGCTATAAAAATATAAGATAAGAAGAACTTAGTGTAAGAAAATAACCAATATACTCCCAAAACCACGTCAACTAAGAGAACATGAAGCAACAGAGCTCGATCGAGGTGAAATGTTGTAATCACTGGTTCCACTATCATAATATTTGTAAAAAACAGTCAAAGTAACATGATGTGGGCATTATAGTTGTATATTATGTCACATGATGAAACGAACATCATATACTTTAGAAGTTCGAGATTAGTTATTATAATGAAAGAAGAGATATTCATTAACAACACATTTTCAAACTTTTATATTTTGATTTTTAATTGAATGACACATTTAATATACCCACATATACTCCAAAGTGAAATAAGCATTTCTAAATAAATCTCATAGACTTGGTGAAAAAGTCAACAATATGAGTAGCAAGAAAATAGTAGCTTTTGAAGATAATATCATAATAAGAGGAAGCATAATTTATTAGTTAGAGAAGAGAGCATTCAAATAAAAAGAAGGAACCTCCAATAATTGTAAATTTTAAAATAGGAATAAAAATTTGACATTAATTGGGTGTGATTAAAAAAAGATGCCTCAATTAATCAAATTGTTCTTTATTTTGATCCTCAATGCATTATAAATATATATATATTAAATTTAAAATTGGAATATATTTGTCCTCTATAAAAATTATTTTATTCATAATTTAATGAGTCCGGACTATTTTAACACTTTATATATATTTATATATATATATATAGTTATAACTTTGAACCAAATGAGCTTATTCTAGTTAACCTTAAGAGTGTAGTTTTATAAGTTAAATGAACTCTATGTGTTGTAAATGTATCCTTTCCAAACGAAGATATGGCATGCTCTTACATCTCAATAGTAATAGGTTTAATTAGTGGGTACCAACTAATCCCATTAGAACAAGCCTTGGAAGTTGTTGCCAAGGCCTTATGTTCGATCAAGACATTTAAAAAAAAAAAAAAACTCTTACTTCTTAAACTTTTGTGTGGGCAGAAAAGAAAGTAGATTTCCAAAAGAATTGATAATTTAAAAAGTTTAGAAAATAGATTGCATGCCTTAATATTATATGACTAACTAAAGCTAATCATAACTTGGTGACTTATCATGTCCATGTTATATTTGAAATGGATTTTAAGTCTCCAATAAAGAGAAAGGGTTGAATTCCTACATAATTGAAGTTATATCTACTTATAATGCATGATAACTATAAATTATAAAGATTTATATATAGGTGAAATATTTTTATCTTTAGAATCCCATATTGAGCCATATACAACATAGGAAGCCAGTATGCCCAAAATATTTTGAAATCAACCAACCGTTGTGGTTTTGTAAATGGTATTTATGGCTTTTAGAGAACAAAGACTAAAAGCTTCTTTTAATTTACAAATGTGCATTTTTGTTCTAAATCATTGTGATAAGAAAATTTAAAATCATGGAGTTGGCATTCTTTATAATTCCTTTAGAGAAAATAATAGATCAAAATAAATTACTTGAGCTATTTTTACTTGTGAACTACATATAATATAAATAACTTACAAAAGATAAAATTGGTGTCTAATAATTTATTCATAGTAGGATTACAATCCATAATCTTGAACTTTCAATTACAAATAGTTAATAAGATATTCAATTATATTTTCTTAGGGATATATGTATGATAGTTGTACGCTTTATATAATCACACAACTTTGCAATTGTGAAAATGTTTTGATTGGCCTCAATATGATCATATTTAAAAATGTCTCAATTACCCATAGAAAATTTAGATATAATGTCGCTAAACCCTACAGATTTATCATTTTAAATAATGAATAAAATATTTTTAATCGCCTTATAATAAAAATTAGATATGAGATTATTATGGGCGAGCAAACATAAGTAACAACTAATGTGATTATTTTCCTTAGTGTTACATCTAAGCAAAGTAATGCAATTGAGAGATCTAAGGAATTGATTAATGACCTTCATGTTGATGCCCTACATAAAATTAGGAATTACCTTAGAGGACTTGATTTCATTGATAAGTTTATTTATTTATTTTTTTCTGATATAAAGATGAAGAAACCTAAGATCACATTCAATAAGTCCCAATTACATTTAAAATATGGCTTATGTCATTTTACCTCCATGGAATTAACAATATGATGTGTTTTTTTGGTATGTAATGATTTAAGAAGCAAATCATTTTTCCATGGAGTGACTTATAAAATTTTATAAATGTTATTTTATCTTTCTTGAAGTTTGAAAAAAGTTCCAATGATAGTCTTAAAGCAAAGCAATGTTGAATGTTTGAAAACTTTCTAAATGCTTGCAAGCTTTTTCTGGAAGATAAAAAAAAATATAATCTTCATTAATGTTATGGCTTCAATCATTAGAAATTTTATCATTTTAAGTTACTCCAATAGTTTATACATTAAAACTTACGTTTGATAAGAGAAAAATTTTGTAATTTCACCATAATTAGAGAGCATTATGTAGAATGAGGGGGTACAAACTCTATAGTATGTAAGAGGGAATCATTCAAGCCAAGACATATTGCACATGCCCCATCTAAAAGACAATATATAAATGATTGAAATAACTATCAAAGAGAGCATTGCTAGAGAGTTTAAATGAAGAGGAAAAAATAATGTAATTATTAAAATTCAAAGCTTAGTAGAAGGAACTATTATATTACCAACTTTCTTATTAGTTTGTTCAATGCAGTTAAAATCCCAAAAATAAGAAATTGTTTAGTCTTATTATTAGTCATAATAGTAATATACTTTCATAAGTGCTTCCTCAATGAAAACACAATTTCAACATACATAAAGGTGATAAATGACCAGCATAGTGAAACTTAAGAGACCTTCATTTAACCAAAATTTTTCTATAAAAATAATAGTGAAAATTATTGGATTCACCATAATTTGGGTGTTTTCTAAACTTTCTCTTGGTGAAATGATCGGAGAATATATTAGAATTAAATATAGTTTCAAAAAGACAATAATATTAATATCATTGATAGAAAGTAATTATTAATAATAAAAAAGTTCTCTAGTTCTTATTTAGAACTTTAACATTTTATAAAGCAATAAAAGAAAATATCATTAGAAAATATTAATATTGAGATGACTATTGGGATTCATTTCTCATGTTCCTACCTTCGGCAGGTGTAGAAGAAGCTTGGATAAGTTTAACAAGTTTGTCTTTAGTGGACCCAACACACATAGAAAGAATATTTGCAATAGTAAGGAGAGAATCTAATAGAGCAGGTGGTTAAGATAAAGTTTAGGACAATGTGCCCATGATTGTACTATTGAATTCCACTTTAAATTTGAGAGGAGGGGTTCTAAGATAATGATGCCAAACTGTTAGAGGGTTCAGAGTAGCAAGGAATAGGATGCAGAGGAGGTTAATGCCAGATATAATGATTAGATTTGTGTTATAATATTAAGGAGCAATAGAGATGTTAACAAAACTCAATGAACAACCCTTCCTTCATCACTTCATGAATGGTATTCTTACCCTTAAAAGCATGAGAGAGATAAAGGTCAAGTTAGCAAGCCATTCAAATTACGAAGACTATTTACATTATCATGAACAAAGGTATTGTAATGGGTGAAACTTCTTGATTTTCATTCACGTATCGCCTATTATGGAGGCTTTATCCATTCATAGGGTTTTAAATGATTTGAAACGAAAGATTTAATAGATACCTACACATTAATCCTAAAAAAATTTCAAGATCTTTCATAGTGTAAATTTGAAGAGAAAAAAGCATTTGTGAGGAAGAGCAAATGACATCTTTGTGTTATCAAAGAGACCAGTCAACTTTAAGAAAATTACTATTGGAAGGCTATCAACTTAACAACCCATAAAGGAAATATTTAAATCTTCAACTCCTTCAACAATTTCAACATCGAAAACAATAAATTTGTCATCATCGAAGATAGAATAGGAAGAGTCTGAAAATCATGCACATTGAGGGGCTTGTAAGGTAAGTAAGACTTTCAAATTCATAGAAACTTATGGCACTGGAGGCTAGCTCAAAAACACTAGAGGACTAAAGGGAGAATGAAACAAAATATGATAAAGTAGGACTAAGAAGAGGGACAACTGGAGAGGAACGGGACAATGCTAAAAGGCTTACTCCAAAATCTAGCAGGCTAGGTCGCACAGATGGAAGAGATTAATAATGATGCAACTCGAGTGAAGACAATCCTAACATAACTAATAGAGAAAGCTTCTCACCCTTAATTGCTTATTTTTTATTTTTTTCCCTTGATTGAATTTTTGCACAATTCAAAGTTGATATGATTTCAAATATAATTTGATAATTTATGAAGTCATGATTTCAGTAAAAAATATTTTAAAAGAATATTGACTTAAAAAATAATTACGAGAGTTGAAAAACTTATTTAATTTAAACTTATTTAAACATGATACACCACCAACAAAATTTCATCATCCAATACGAATCTCGAGGCATGCCACGAATCTCGAGATGATATTTTAAGCAAGAAACATTCAAATCTTGATAAAAAGTCATACAAAACTCCGATTTCAGCAAACTTATAGTCAAACTGACCGGTTCGATGAGACAGATCTAATGATATGAAAACTAGCCCAATCCAAGTCAAATCAAGCCCATATCAAGTCATTAAACCATAATTAAAAGATTTATGAATACATTTGAAAAGTCAAACGGCTGTCAAATATGACAAATTTATACTCATATCGAGTGGCTCGACAATTCGAATTCAACGAGCCCAAACCCTAAACCCTAAACAAGACCACTCAATTTTGACATCATTAATGCACTCACATGTCTATTAAATGTCGTATGACCGAGGGAAGCTCTCCGGGCCGTCCGATCAAAATGATTTATATTCCTGCATTAATTGCACCCAGAACATTATAAATAAAGTCTCATCCCTCTCATGAAAGGGATGAAGTGTAGAGATAGCCTGAGGACTTGATGAGAAGCTGCAGCTCAACATCACAACCAATCGTCGTCGACCACAGCCGACCTCCATCTTCAAACACCATCGACCGCGTCAATCGCCGAAGACCACCGCCTACCGTCATCGATCACCGCCGACCGTCGTCAACCTCCACCTAACGTCATCAATCACCATCAACCAGACGTCATCAGTCGACATTGTAATATGAGAAATATAATTACCTTTTCCCGTCTGTGGGACAAAAGATTTCTATAATCATCAATCAATAGTGGATTTCCGCAACTGGCTAGACCCTATAGTTTTTCCCCAACTGTTTTTCCACGCAAAAACTTCTAGAGTCATCATCATTTTTTTCTATTTCATCTGTGTGTGTGATGAACTTTCGTACAATGTTAAGACCATAATTTGTTACTCTACCACCACAAATTTTCTAGCACGCATCAAAACAATTTGTTTTCGCATTTTAAAAAATTATTAAAAAATCACATGCTCTTCAATCAAATAAATAATAAAAGGAGCCTCCTACCTAAAAAATAATATAAAGAGCAAATATAAACAATGCACAAAACACGACGCAGCATCATGAAAACAAGCATCTGGTGGTTCTTTTGAACGTGGTAGAACTTCAAGGCACATGAAATTAGGGAATAAAGAATTAGTTTCTCTCCTAAAAATAGAACTTATTTATTCATATATTAATTACAACCTAACACTAGTTTTTTAAAACAATCTGGCACTTTTTCTCTTCAAAAAAATATATATATATATATATATATATATATATTTATAATCACCAATAAAAAAATTAAAAATAAAAAAAATTACTAAGAAAAATGTATCACATAAATATGGGCATTTGAAGATAAGTTATCACAAGAATAAGCATTTCATGGACTTACTTTATTCAGAAAAATAAAAAACTTGATATCATTTTTTAAGTCAATATTCATTTATAAAAATATTTTTGGATTTAACTCATCAAGTTATTTAATTTGACTAAAAATTTGCTGAAATCAGAGTTTCTGAATGACTCTTAATCGAATTTTGAATATTTTTTTCTTAAAATATGTATCAAGATCTATGACATGTCCTAAAATTCGTGTTAGATGTTAGAAATTTTATGATAGTTTAGTTATATTTATTGTGTATGAGTGTACCATATGAAGAACAAATTAAAATTTATATTATATTTAATTTGAAAGAAATAAAAACTTTTTGTATCATAAAAAAAAGTTTATTCTAAAACAATTTTTTTATTGAACGAGTGAGGCCAAATTAACATTAAAATAATCCTTTGGAAACATGCATGCAGAGGAGAAGGGAAAGAAAAATTCATCTGAGATTCATTTGAAAATTATTGTAAAGTGAGAAAAAGATTTTGAAAAATAGTTAAAGATTTGTCTATACGTTACGAGCCAAAAAAATTTTTGTGCGGACTGCTGACGTACCTCTACGTGCGGCAGAACTTATTTTTGAGTTATTTTCAGGTTATTTTTGAGTTATTTTCAATAATACCGAAATAACCCATAAATAACTCAAAAATAAAGACCACGGGTCATTTCGATATTATTGAAAATAACTCAAAAATAACTCAAGAATAATATATGTCGCACATAAAGCTGCATCAGGAGTCCGGACAGAAAAAACGCTCGTTACGATCAACCATGCAGTGTACGATTTTTGGTGCATAGATTTGAAAAAGACCAGAGAGTTCAATTTTGTCGGCATTTGAAGCGTAGAGTGGGATTGTCAGCGCTCATATTAATTAAATAGCCAGAATTCTGTTTATTAACACTCAATTAAAAATGTATATATTTAACAGCAGGTAAAATATGGAAAGGTATCGGTGTGATTTTTTTTTCTTCCGATTTAATGTTGTGGCAAATCAGATTTGATAAACGCTATAAAATTTGCGTCCTTACGGAAATATATTATCGTCATAGGGTGGTACGAATATTCAGCACACGATCAAAAGAAAGAAAATGCTAGCAATGACACTAAAAGTTTTTATGTGGAAAACCCGCAAGAGGAAAAAATTGAAGGGTTTAGTTCAGCTGAAGGGTTTCACTATAAAATGATGATTACTTTTACTTCTCTCACAGGCGGGAAACAATTCAAAAATCTCTCAGTTATAATATTGACGTGCAGATAAATTTATTGTAAAAAGTGGGCGCTGGCCGATGGTGATCAACGAAAACCGGCAAGAGACGGTCCTTGGCTGGTGGTTGGCGAAGATCGGGGGTCGGCGCGGTTGACGGCGAGACTGGATTTCAGCTTATTCTTAAAGCTTCAAACTCTTTCTTAAGCTTCAAACTCTTTCTTAAGCATCAAACTCGTCTCCCCATCCCTACTCTCATGAAAGGGGTGAGGCTCTATTTATTGAGCTTTAGGTCTAATTAATGCAATAATATGAATTACATTAATCGGACGGCCTCAGAGAGTTTCTCGATCATACGACATTTCATGGATATTTGAGTACCTTAATGAAGTCTTGAGCGATCTTGGGCTTGCTAAATTCATCAAGTTGAGACGCTCGATTCGACTATAAACTCGTCAGATTCAATATTCATTTGACGTTTCATATGCGCATAGCAAACTTTAAAATGCGGTTTACTGTCTTTATCACTTCAACCAATTTTGAAATTATTGAGTCTATCTCGTTGAGCCGGTTATTCTAAATGCAAGTTTGTTGAAATCAGAGCTCTCAATGACTCTTAATCAAAATCTAACAAATTCTTGCTTAAATTGTTACCTTGAAATTCATGTCATCTATCATTATTTGTCATATGATGAAAATTTGTTAATAAAGTATCAGTTGCCCTCCTATTTTTAGGTGAAATCATCGTGGTTGTCCAAATATATGAAAATCCGGAGCACTTTTATCATTATATTATAAAAACATGTAGCACAAAAAAAAATTGTCTATGCATATTTATTCCCACAAAAGTTTTTATGTCATGCTATAAATGCATCAGGATTAATGCGGTACGCATGTAAATATTAGCTTTAATGCCATGCAAATAAATGCATTAGGATTAAAGTGGTATGCATCTAGACGTCCCAAGTTTTTCATGCCTTGTTTTCACGCAGATCACAAAATGAACAGGCGACATAATATTAAACGGCCGCAGTGGAAATCGAAACGCAAAAGGGAGGAATTTGGGTTTTTTTTTTTAATTTTATTTTAATGACTAGAACAATTTATTATCATTAATGCATGTTATTCTTTGAGTCTATATATAGACCTATGATAGAAGGAAGAAGGTGGAGTTCTCCACCCTACTAAACAGGTGATCTAGGAAGTCATTTTTGACCTGTGTAGCAGACGTTTAACGAGATCTTTTATCGTGTTGCATGTAAGAAAAAGTAACACCGGTCCTGCGTAGCAGGTGATCAACATGATCTTCTTTCGTGTTGTGATGCAGAGGAAAGTCATCTCATTCTGCGTAGCAGGCAACCGACGAGATCTTTCGCGTTGTGACGTATAGAAAAGTCTTCCTCGTCCTGTGTAACAGGCAATCAACGAAATCTTTTCTTGTGTTTCAACGTAGAGGAAAGTCCTTATCCTGCGTAGCAGACACCCAATGAGATCTTTCTTGAAGAAGATGCATAAGAAAGTCGTCATCGACCTGTGTAGTATGTGATTAACGTGATCTTCTTTCGCGTCGCTAAGATAAAAAAAGTTATCTTCGTCTTGATCAGCAGGTGACTTGGGATCCTTTAGCTTGTTGTTACGCATTTCGGTGGAGATGAAAAAAATATGGAGTTTTCACGCTGAATTTTGAGGGAGAGATTTTCATGCTTCTATGGTAACAATATCTGGAGACCTCCTGAAGATCAGCAGAAGTATTGGAATTTCGACGAGACGATGCTGACACCACTCAAAGATGGATTTATTTGTTGTAGCTTTTGTACAAGTATATTTTGGTCTTTGTAACATTGCAATTGTCTGATGCGGCATTTGTACATAGTGACGAATGTGTCTCTCTATACATTTTTCTTCAGTTTGATGCAATAAAAATTTAAACGTATTTTCCGAGGATATTTTTGTCTTTCCTTCTGAGCTCGAGTTGCCCCTTTTGTGATACTTTTGCCCCAATTCTAAGGTATTGTTACCCAACGTTTGAGTTGCCTTATTAGTGTCGGCTTTTTCTGAAGCTTATATCTTCTGAGGTTTTTTTTACTTTTTAAACATGCAGATAACCGCAATCAAAGTTAGCAAATGTGTCTATTTAGACTTGTGCCTTCTGAGATTTGTATTCTCTTACACGTATCTCTTGTGCCCTCTCAGGCTTATGTCTTCTAAGAGATTGAAATGCACAGGTGATTTCTGAGGCTCGTAATTTTCTGAGGTCTTTGATGTACCTGTGCCTACTGAGGCTTGTAGTTTTTTAAGATTGTTGACCTCATTTTTTGTAAGATTTATTTCCCTCTCTAGAGCCTAGAATCTAACCATAGAAACTGATTACTGACTCTCCTAGAGGACTACTATTAGGACCCACACCACTTAGAAATTCGAACCGCTTCTTAATTCCTTATAGTCTCATATGTGCGGTTTCAAATCCTCAACATTTAGTTGAGTCGATTAGAACAAACATATTAAAACTCAAGTCCAGTTCCTATCAGGATTGAGAATGCCTTAAGAAACCTCTGAATTTTAGAGGTTTTTTTATCTTTGACACATATACATACACAACCACATATACAACACACATAAATGCCACAGTTCACGAACAATTCACTAACCAAAATCAAAGTCATTTAAAATGAAATGAAAATACTCATAACAGGAATGTGAGAGCCTTCACCACGGGTTGAGCGTCGCGATGCACAACACATGAGCTTGTTTGCTTTCATATCTTAAATATGTGGAGCAAATCCGATCTGAACACTAAACTCATGTGTTGTGCATCTAAACCTGTGAAACCTGGAATCACTGTGTTTATATGTATGAGATTTGCTTCATTTTTTTGCAAAAAAAAATTAAAGGAGGCTTGTAAAGCTTGCAGAGAACATATATGTGAGTATCATGTACACATGCACAAGATCTGAAGGTTTTATATATATATATATATATTTTTTTTGGCATATGGAAGATTTCAAAAGTTTTAAGGGGCTTGCATAGTACTCATGTAACTCCTATCCCATCAAATGAATTAGTCTCATTTTCTTAGACTCGTCTCACTTGCATCCATGCATGCGTTCCTTTGTACAGATGCTTCCTATGATGTTTTCCATCTTACCCGTTATTTCGATCAGTTTTCTTGATGGCTGCCAGGCATTTGCCAATGAAAGTTGTGCATTAGAAATAAGATTCATGATTGCAGAAAAAATATACATGAATGCCTTAACAGTGAGGCTTTGGGAATCTTTTGTCATGGAAAATGGAAATTTCGACTATGGCTCAAAAAAAAGAAAAAATCTGCAAGTTTTGTTGATCATTGGCAAAAGTTTAAAAGAGCAAGTTTGAAAACCTCGCTAGTTGGGCTTTGGGAAATTTTGATGCATGTTTACCGTCTGTAAATTCTTCTTTATATGACGTGGAACTTTTGATGATTTATACGCTACGCTCGATATCTTGCCTATATGCTCGATATCATGCTTGTTCGACCAGCCTTCTTGCTGGGTTGATTGGTGTTTTGCTTGATTGCCCAGTATTTTGCTCGTTTGCTCGATTCTTTGGCTTTGTCGCTCGTGTTCTCCGTCGTAAGGTCGGGGTTCAATTCTGGACTAAATTTTGGATGATTCCCACATATTCGAACAAAGACGTTTGGCCAAATATGTTTTTTTTTTTTCTACTTTTTTTTTCTTTTGGAGACTCACATACATACCTCTCGAGGCTGATGCATTTGCATATCTAACACCTAAACTTCATGTTTAACACAGAAACCTAAACTTTCACATGTATGGCATTGAATTTATGCATCAAAAAAGAGAGGAGAGTATGTTTTCCTATCTAAGAGCCAATGTGCTAGTTCACTTTGACGTAATATGAGTAGTTTGGATGACACGTTTTGCGAATGTGCAGTTGAGATTCCTGACAATCTTATTTCATGGAAACTCAAAATTTTCAGGGCTTTGTTTTCTCTATGAGCATCTAAAAAATGTTTATTTGGCTATTTGTGAAAATCTGAAGTAACTGGTTTCTCGGAACAATAGGATGAAAATATGGCTCCAATTCAGCAAATAAATGATCCTTGAATCTGATGACATTTTGATAAAAGTGTACTCAAATTTGCTCTTAAACCAATCCTCTGAAATGTATATATGTATGCAGATTTCTTGATTTTCATTTGTATTTACACACATAAACACTTCAGGCGAACACACATATATGCAGTTTTTATGTCTCTTTATCCTGGAAGCAATCATGTGAACGCTAGTGCAGGTTATGTGTACAGAATTAGTTTTCATAATTATCATGTAGCTAAGATCTCCATTTCCCATTATTTCACATTAAACGAAGGTTACTGATATAGGATTCTCGCCACCACTTTGAATAATATGTTGCCTATATGGGCATTTTTTCTACATGAGACCGAACAAAGCAGAGGATAAACAATTTGATGGATGTTTTTTGTCCTCATTAGCTCATGCGATATATGCAATTTATATTTGAAAGGTTTACATACATACCACGCAATTCTTTTGAATTCATATGTCTAACCCGTGAAATTTTTTTTATATATACATGCCACAATTCTTTCCTATGAAGCTTGATATTTATATTTATATTTAGGGACAATTACATACAGATCACCTAAAATTTGCCATTTACAAATCTAGTGCTCGCCTTCATCCACTTTTCAAATTCTCACTCAAATATCAAAATTCATGCTACTATTTATTTATTTATTTTTATCAAATCCTCAATAGTTTGATTGTGGCATGCACTAATGCATCATTTCAGAAGTTCAAAAAAAAAAAAAAATCACATGGGTAGTTAATTTGTAAATAATGATGTTTTTAATTATCCCTTATACTTATAAACCTATGCGGAAAAAAATGTTTATTTCAATTTTAAGGATTTGTTATTAGTGGAATGAATGTGAAAAGCAAAGTTTAGGGGATTAATATGTGAATACATAGGAATTGAGAAGTATGTATGCAAATCCACTTGGTCCCTTCACACCTTTACCTTGGCATCAATTGTGCAGGTGCTCAGATTTAAGTGAGAACATTCATAGTGCGGCTTTATATGGATCATCGAGCTGGGTTATATGTGTGACTGACGTGGATACGGGTGATGATGCAAAAAACATCTAGTGCTGAAAATCGGGATAATAGAATAGTACTTCTCCTGAACCGATGACTTTGTGAGGGTACGGGATCAACACTGCTATTCTCCAACACTTGGTTAGCAACTGTCCTTGTTTTCCTAGGTTGTCGGTAGCTCTAGTCTAATAATATGACTGATTTGTGGATCATGTGATTTACAAAATACATATATAATATAACAAAATATTTTCTCGTGGCAATAGTATTTTGACTGCTAAGTGAAAGTTTAATTTTATTTATATGTCTAACAAATTAAGAATTTTTAGGGGTTGCTTTCTACGGGTCTGCTTGTCAGTCACCTTGTTCGAGTTAAGAGTTGCCCTCCTTTAATTGTCTTGTTGGCAGTTTCTTCCCAAGGTTGGATTTTATAAGCACAGATACTGATAGTTGCCTACGGATGTCCCTCGAGAATTGTCAGGGCCACAAGTCCTAAGTTTTAGCCCACCCCTAACTTAAACTCTTATATCCAACTCTGATCTTTCATATGTTATTATCTTATTGTACATATGGAACATATATTTGCAATTTTCTTTTTCTGAAATATTATCAGAAGCGGCAGGGACATATTACCACTTTCTTTTTACTGCACTTTCTCTTTTACAGTGTTTTACTATATATATTTTGTTTATACATGCAACATTATTATTTTGTTGCTTAGTATGATTCTCGCTTGTGAAAAGACCCCTAAGGTAGAAAACATAAGGCACGTGCCTAGGGTGAATTCTAATGAAACCCTAGGATAGCAGATGCATGATACATGTCTAAGAGGGAGCCCGACAATAAAATTTATTAACTTAACGATAAGAACAAATTATCAACTCAAATGTACCTTTTAAAACCAAAACATTGCAATAAAAGACCTGACAGGAGCTGTTCACAGGATGAGCAACGATGATGCAAGCAAGCGGTGGACAACTTCAGACGACGATCAAGATAAAACATGAAACGAAGGATGATCCTCAACTAAACTTTTTGTAGTCTTAAACAACATAAACTCTTAGAACTTTGAGGTCATTCATCTAACACTACGTAAATCCTCACACTATCTTCTAGGCTTTCGTGCAATGATATATTGTACGATATAAGCCCTAACTCTTTAGGATTTTAAGGTTGTTCGTTCGACACAATATGATTCCTCTTGTCTTTCCAGACGATTTGCATTATTGTATGTTGTGCAAATGTAAACCCTAAATTTTAAATAATTGACAGGAGTAATTATCGAATAAACATCATTTTAAAAAATAAAGTCAAACAATATGATAATTTGGGAAGTCATTGGGGTTCTCCTCAAAATTTGTGACATCCCCTACTTCTCGCTCCTTTGCTCTCCAAAATAAATGTTCTTTGACATAATATATTTTTTATAAGCATTATTAAATGAGCTAGAGCTCGAGCTTGTCCAGGCACTTCTCGTTAGCTCGTGAGCCGACTCCATTACCCTATCGTTAGTAATTTCAATACATTTTCCAGTGAGTTTTTGTTGCATCCTCCTCCTTTGCTCTCCAAAATAATTGTTCTTTGATATAAAATATTTTATAAGCATTAATATACGAGCTAGAGCTCGAGCTTGTCCAGGCTCTTCTCGTTAGCTCGTGAGCCAACTCGATTAGCCTATCGTTAGTAATTTCAATACATTTTTCGGTGAGTTTTTGTTGCATCCTCCTCCTCCGGCCACCAATATATTTTCCGGTCATCCATCGTAAAAATTGTAGTTTTAGTTCGAACTTGCAAGCTAGCTGCAACCTTTAACTCACCATTCGAGCTCAACTCATGCTCAAGCTCACAATTTGTTAAATGAGCCGAGCATGATAAGGGCATGGTTACACCCCTAAGTTTGAATGAATCTGAGCATAAATCAACTCAAAGAAGTTGAGAATATCCACTAGCTCCTCGCATAATGGGAACCTCAGACCAAAGACGGAAGTCACGGTATTGATCTTGATAAAAACATAACTCATATAAATGCAATGTTAGAAGTTTTGTCCTCCCAATGCAGCAGAGGAACATACGGATTGTCGAAAATATAGTTTATGCATTGCAGCAGAACCTTTTAGGGCAAGCTCACCAGCAAGCAATTGGATCTCAATCACTGGATCTGCAACACATCTTTTCATCTTCTCAACATCATCCATGACGGGATCCTTGAGAACAGTCGTGAGATTAGGCCATTGATCAACATACTTCTTTACAGCAAGACACTAAAGTATCAAGAACTTAAGCAAATTGAAATGAAAAAAAATGTAGAAGGTAGATATCTGGTTACCAGAACTTAACTCCGTAAGCATAATTATATTGGAGCATTTCCAGCTATTCAGTGAGTCAAAAATTTGTTCTCCGGCAACAACTTTAGGCAATCATTGGATCCTCAAAAGCAGGCGGCATAGGCGCTTCTTCTGAAGCCATTTCATTCAGATCAACTCAACTCCAAAAGCACAACTATGTTGGAACCTTTCCATCAGTTCAAGGTGTCATAAATTCGTCTTCAGGTAAACAATTGATGGCTCATCAGAAGAAAGATCTAAAGTTGATGGCAAGATATTTCATTCAGATTGGCCTCCCAAGGCCAGAATTGGAATCAATATGATCCCCATAAGACGATCTGACAGTTCTTTCGTCCCGACAAGCTTTGAACTCTTGATTTGTCAATCTTTATTTTAAAATCTTGGAAACCCTTAGAAGGTTTCCCGCTTTTCTGTCTCTGCTGCACGATCGCTTATAGTCATTCCTCCAGAATATTCAGATCTTCCTCAAAAATTATTCCCATCAGAGAAAAATCGAAGTAATGGTAAACTCTCTTAAGTAAAAATAAATAAGCACAAGAACAAAACCTCTTACAGTTTTCAACTAGGACTTGTGTGGTTATTATATATCGTACAGTGAGTTAATGCGAGAAACTATTGTTATAACTATTGAAATAAATTGACGTTATTAATGTTATTTCTTTACATATGACCAAATAACAGCGCATCAATGCATGTTGCAAATATCCATGTGGTACATCTCTCAAATAATATTATAGTCATTATTTGACAACTCCAAAAGGCCAACATCAGCACACCCATAACAGGAAAGTTTCAAACTCTTCACACACTATTCCACCGCTTCTTGGAAGTATAAACCTCCTAGCGACTGAAACAAGTCGTATGTATCCCTCATTTTCTATTGAACAACATGCGTTCTTGCCCAGGGTAACTCAACAAGGAGAAATCCTTCTATATCTCGTACAAGTTATAATAAGGGAATGACACTTGAATGAGAAGCAGTCCACAGTTACTCGAGGGCACTCGTGACTACTCCCTGTAAGTGTAGCTTTCGAGCCCCCACAAGAAGGAAAGTTAGAGCTTGCCAGTAAACTCTTGCAATTACTCTTCAAGACATAGCCAATAAAAGCTTATGGGTGGTTGAAAGCACAATTTCAATTGAATAACAACAATTGTGTCCTTGAACAAACACTATAAGGCAAAGCATTTGTTGTGATCATATCATCCCTCTAGTCATGCATAGAGACAACATATTCTCTTGTTTATTCCTCATTCCCTTAATCTTCTCGTGTTATTTTATCGAATAGTTAAGAGAAAGAGGGAACTAAACGTACATTCAAAAATGAATTTTCTTACTAACAATATAAACCAAATATTAAATAAGCCTCAAGAGTCTAATGGATAGAGCTCATTAATCAACCATGCACTTGATGTTCTAACTCTAATCGGGCCAATCGTACTCATTAGTCATACTTTTGGAAGTGATAAGCTACAAAATTTTGACGCCCAAAAGGACCTAACGAGGATCTCCGAAGCTCATCAACATTCACGCGAGTTCCTTCGACCGAGCTCACCAATCTTATGCCTTCAAAGGTGCTCCTCCAACCAATCTCGTTCATATTTTCTGAGTTCTTTTACTAAGCTTGCATGAACCAGTAGAATCCTCCTATTGAGTTTGTCAATAACTACATGGTTGCATTAATGAGTTCGATAAACAGTTCTTTGAGGCAGAAAGAAGAGAACTCTGTTACATCATCCTGTATGGATCCATTTATTGGCCACTTGACATCTATGCCAAGAATCTTATCAATAGCAAGTCTACTTATGCTTCGTACTGTACAACCTATAATAGAACTTTTTATTTATACCTTAGACCCCTGCAATGGCACATAGGCACTATAGTGTATAAATAAGAGAGAAAAAGAGAAGCGGGGATGACAGACTCTCTCTCTCTCTCTTTAATAATTCCTCGGCTCCCTTCCACCTCTTTCACAAAGTCTCTCCCGAATTGCATGGGTTCATGAATTACATAGGATCACACTTCCTAAAGAAATTCAACAACTTCAAACTAAAAAACATCAACAGCCGTTACACACAATTTTCAAAGCATTAGTTGTTAGTTTATAGTTCAAATAAAATTATAACTTGGAAAACGTTTATTTTGATAAGTATATTAACTTTTACTTCAATAAAAAAGTTATAAATTGACGGCATGCATCATCAGAAACTGTTCAAGCAAAAAAAATATTCACCAAACTTGCACAGGAATCATGCTATTAAGTTGCCAATACTTCAAAGAGAGAGACTGTCTAAAGCATATTTCTGATTTTTAACTAGTGCCAATACTAGATAAAACACTAACTTAATTCTCTTAAAGAAGGCATTTCACCGTATAAATTAATCTTAAACACTGCTATCTTTTCCTCAACACTCCTAAAAGAAGAATGGTTAATTTTATTTTAAAGTTTGCCAAATAATACCGCCAATCCCTGAAAGTTTGACAATTGTATTATTGTCTTCAACATACCCCAAAATAAAAAAAGATAGAATAAAAAACTAAACAACACAAGAGGCTTATAAAGACCATTGATGAAGAATAAATTCAAGTTTTCATGCTATTAAACGATCTTCCTAACTTTAAAAGTAGAAATGAAAAAGAGCTGCCTACACTATTCAAACGCCTTGTAAGCAGAATACTCAGCACCGTATATTTGTTTAACATAATTTAATTAAAAATTTGAACAAAAGAAAGGCTTAACAGAAGGAAACTGCAAGAAATATGTGAGAGACAGCGCCCTAAAAGCAAAACAAAAGAAAACAGATATACTTAAAAGGAAAACCGAAGTACTAACAAAAAATATCACCTCACACTGTGCCAGCAAATAGAGAAGAAACCCATGCTGAAAGTTTGAAATTCTAGTCCTAAAAATAGCAAGTTTTTTTTCCCACAAAATAAAGAATTTTCTGCTTGTTCGTAAAATATCTCATTGTCATTATATATATATATACATACATATATATATATATATA
>NW_018165227.1:1179433-1245942 GCF_001263595.1 Phalaenopsis equestris
ATATATATATATATATATATATATAATTCTAGAAATCTAATAAATTTTGGGAAATGCACCACTCTTAAGTACTGCCAATAAATATTTGACTTGTATGAAAATCTTTTCTATGAAACGAAAAGGAGGTAACTTAAGAAATAGCTGATCCAAATGCACCTAACAAAACAAAGATCAAAAGCCATCCTATTCTAAACAATAAGAGTTATTTAGTCTATGTAATGTTACGCTATTAGTAAATGTCAGTCATCGTTAACTGAAACCTTAGGTTAGAAAATTTGTTAATGTTGTCTGATAACAGGAGATCAATATTCAAAATAGATGATGAAACAGATCAAAACTATTTTTAATCACCCTCTTCAACAACATCATTATTAGCCTTATCAGAACCTTTTGAGGTCAGCTTTATAAATCGCTATTCTTTGTTCATCCCTGCCACCTCTGGCATAAAATGTTCAATCTACTTTCCGAAATATTATCCAAATAACAATTTCATCGAGTCGTTATTCCCCCAGATCCTTAGCCTGAAATATTATATATTTGTATTAGCCAAGAATACCTAAGTGTATTTTCCACTAACTTATTTTATTATAGCCGCTGTTATGGCCTCTTGGATATCATAATTGTGTAATAAACCCAGCATAATGTTGCCACACATCCATCTAAAATTCATCTAAAATTCTCATTTCTTCCATGTTTAACAAATCTATCAATGAAAAATTTACTTCCCAAAAATTAGGTCCACAATATACAGTTGGTTTGATTGAAATTTTATAAAAAAATTACTCTTCAGTCTCTAATGATATTCCTTATTCATTCATCAACTCTAGAAGCCGTACACCCACCAACATCATCATTCTCTAAAATAACTATTCCAACATACTTAAATTTATCACACCTAAGTATTACTTAATCTTACAATGATTGACTTATAATACACTACTTTCTCCATCATTCCAACATGCAACTTATTTCAACAAAAGCCTCAATAACTAAAACTATGGTATGCCAAAAACTATACACTAAGATACCTCACTTTGAATGTCAATCGTCATTATAATGAATACGGAAAAAAAAATGCATGCTTAATCTTAATTCTTAATGTAAATCTACATAATTGGAAACTTCATGGTCATGCTACACCTGCTTCTAATATCATCCACCGCTCCATCATATATCTTTTTAAATGATAGTACTAACACACATTATTTTCCATAATGAAGACAAAATCAAAACTTAAGATACTCTAGAATATGCTTGTGCATTGTATTAATAAAAAATTAATTCCAATATTCATACTTTGCTCTTTATATTTTTTGCATTAATTGATTTGCAAGAAAAAAATACTACAAAAATGATCTTCTTATGGTAAAAAAAGGATTTCCTTTATAGAAGCAAAATTTTTCTGTGTATGAAATATTACCCTTTATTGCAAATTCATTATATGAGTTACAAGTTAGATTCATCTATAATTATCAAAATCTTGCATATTTATACAAAAAATATTTCAATCCCAATGATTTAACCACTAGCATAGGGGCATACATCAATTGAATACAACAACAACAAAGCCTTAATCCCACTACGTGGGGTCGGCTACATGAATTTTTTTTCTCCATTGCGTCCTATTTAGTGTCATATTTTCATTTAATTCTGATAAACTAAAATAATTTTTTATACAATAAGTCCAAGTCTTCCTAGGTCTACATTTGTCTTTCTTAACATAAGTTGAATCTAAAACATCTACTCTCCTAATCGGATCATCGGATGGTCGACATTTAGGGCCTATTTAGGACAACTTATAAGTGCGGCGGCGTTTTTGAAAACACAGTCTACCCATTTATTTCTCGCGTTTGGATAGATTATCTCAAAACTCCGTTTTATAATTTACATTTCACGCGATCGCGGGTATAACCCCGCCGGTATAACCCCGCGATCGGCGTTGGCTATCCGCGTTCGGCCCTAATTTTTACCTCCCTGCCCTCACTCGCTCATGGGAAAACTACCCCGCTCCTCTGTCGAAAGCCTGGCGAAGAAACTGTCGCTCCTCGACTGTTGTTGCTTGGGCAACTTCTCCCTCACCTATTCATCATCTCCCTTGAAGTTATTCATTGCATCTCCTATCACCCTTGCCGCCGTCGTCGTCGTCGTCGCCGTCGTCGTCGCCGTCGCCGTCGCCGCTTTCGTGACCATCACCTGGCTCTCGCTTCTGTGACCCTCCCGCTCGCCGTTCGGTAAAATTTTATTTTCCCCCAGTTCTTCAAATCTCTTATCAAACAACAATCACCAATCACTTGATAAAAATATACTTGATAAAAATATCATTTCTTAACTGCCTCTTCTTCCTTGTCATCACTGGCTCATTGCTCACTAACCTAAACTGAATGTCCAAAATTTTATTGGTTAATATTGTTGTATAGGTCGTGAGTAGGCAATCTTATTACTGCGTTATGATTTTGGTTGATGTAGTTATTAATTATTTGGTAGATTGAACTATTTTTACTTGTGTATGAACTATTCTGAAATTTTGCTAATGTAAAGTGTTGAGAAGCTCTGCTTCTTGTATTTTCAATGGTTGCTTGTATTTCCTAAAATCTACTTGAAGGAGGATGTGTGTATGAACTATTCTGAAATTTTGCTAATGCAAAGTGTTGAGAAGCTCTGCTTCTTGTATTTTCAATGGTTGCTTGTATTTCCTAAAATCTACTTGAAGGAGGATGTATCTACTAGCGAATAATTTTTTTTGTGAGTGTGCTTTTTGAGATGTGCATAAGTACTTGTTATGCTAATATTTGTTATGTATTTACACTTGATAAACATCGCATTTCTTAGGTGAGGTTACTTTTTATCTTGTCTTTGACCTTTGTCATTTTAATAATTTTTTTTTTTTTTATCAATCTCGATACTCACCGTTAAGTGAGTGCTGTTTCTTAATTTTTTTACTGTTTTGTATGGGTTTTCTGCATCTCTAGTATCAAATATATTTTCATGACGATTCTGTTGCAAACAGCATTACTTAACATGGACAGAAGAGTCATTCATCCAAAAATAGCTGTAAATCAGCTGTTTTCTAAACGCACAAACCAAACAGACAAACAACATATCAGAATCAGCTATAGATACGCAGCTTGTCAGGATAAGCTGCCTATCAGTATAAACTGGATAAAATGGGATAAGCTGCAGCTGTCCCCAGCTGTCCCAAACAGACCCTTAATGTGATCAAACCATCTAAGACGACTCTCTCTAATTTTGTCCGTCATTGGAGCTACACCACAACCCTATCACAGGTATATTCATTTCTCATTTTGTCTAAAAATGTAAAGCCACTCATCCACCTAATCATTCTCATCTCGACAACACTTAACTTAGTATTATGCTTCTAATCATTATATTCAATGACATCAATTGAATAAAACCAAAAAATCAAATTGATATAATTTGGTAGATTTGATTAAAATGTTAAAACATTAACATGATTATCGATTGAAATTTTATTTTTCTTTAACTTTTGGTTATGATTCAATTTTTTTTTTTTTAAAGTCAATCAAGAAAAAAATTATAATAATCTTTTCAAATATTAAATCAACAAAGTCCATGAATTGTAGATAAGCAAATGATAGAAAGATTAACATGAATATTATTCATCTCACATGTCAAAATTATAAATTTTAACAAAGAACACTTGGTATTCTTCTTATTACAAGCCATTTAAGCTTAAAGGTAATAAGGCTCATGTTAAAAGTAATACATTAGTCTCATCCAAGATTTAAAGAAGTTAACAAAACAAAAAATTCATTAGGTTAGTTCAACTTGAAAAATAGTTTGGTCTGTTCAATAATTTAAATTTTACAACAGAAACTAGTTGGCTTGGCTAATTAATACTGCAAACTAACCAAATCCACTTCTCTAACCTATTTTAAATTTTATATTAAAAAACATATTAATCAAATACTCTGAAATCACCAACTCTCCATATCTAAATAATTATCTCGATTGGACCTAAAACTATGCTTTTAAAAGTAAATTTCATTTACCTTTCTTATCAACGGATAATATGCCTTTATATTTTATGCGACATAACACATATACCACACAGCTCTGACATATTTACATATCTAACACTTCAACTTTCGTATTTACATGTATAACACTAAAGCATTTCATATTATATCAAAATTACCACAATTATTATCTTTTAAAAAGTGAATACAATTTCTGTAATACCAAAATACTATAAATGTAAATATCAATGTTTAGAAGTCAGACATGCAAATATATAAGAATTGTGTGGTATGTATGTAAATTTATATTATTTTATTTATTACGCTAATCTAAAAAAATATTTTTTCCATAAAAATCACTAATTTTATAATATCTTTAAGTAGCATTTGCACCTACCTATAATGCCATCATCTTTTAACAAAGATCTTATTGCCATCTATAAAATTAATGGGTTCAGACAAATCAGAATCTCCAAAACTTATATTTGAACAAAATAGTTTCATGTGTAACCTTTCCTTCTTCCTTAGTTTTAGCATATTATATAACTCATAAGAAATACCTCTTTTATTAGTTCACTATTCTCTTTGCAAGACTTTAAGTTTTCTCATCATAATCACAAATCTCAGGTGTGCTCAATTCTAGTTACCCCTCAAAACAACATATATTTTTCATTATAGCATTTTGTAACTCCTCAATCCACCATATGCTCTTATATACCAGCTAGTTATAGAATCTCTTAGAAGTTCTATTGCAATTCATTTTATAGAACTATCTATCCCATCAAATATCAATTAGGCACAATCATAGATTTCCAATTTTGATTCTCTTAAAAAACTATCTTGAATGATTAACTTCTCATATTTTAAGTTCCACATTTTTTTTCTTATATCAATTGGGCTTCTAATCATTTTCATTGCTAAAATATGCATACATAGCTACACTTATACTGTCAAACCTAATAATTTATAAAAGAATTTTCCTTAATTTCGACTAAGGAAAGTTCATGTGTGTTTTGATCAGTCCATTACAAAAGAAATCAAGTAATAATTTTTACAGTTGATTTTCTACTATTAAAAGGCCATATGATGCTACAAACTTTAGACTAACTTCACCCATCACATTTCTATCACCTTTTACCAACCATAATTCCCATTATAATCCTTCTCACAAAAAAAGTAAAACTATATGTCTAAGTCACCAACAATGTTTATCCTCTCCTTTTAAAGTATGCATTATAGAAAATCAGAAATCTCTTATCAAAATTGATTGCTAACTTAACATTTAATCAAGCTTGGGAAGTATAAGCACTAGTCAGAATTAAAAAAGCCTCATAAATGATTCACCAAATAACAAACATATCAGTTCTATCATTATCCCCACCATATTCTTAATTTCGACATGCTATGGATACAATTGCACATAACCTTCCATAATTTCTTTGGATTTCTAAAGTTCCACCCTAATTGAGTAATTTCTTACAAAGAAGCAATATTAATTCTTTTTTGCCTGATCATTGCACCCAGTAAAAAAAGTCTCGTATTTAAATTCACTAAATTCCATGTAGAAAATGTAAACTTAAGTTAGATCGAGCCAACTCTTATACATTTTTATCGCAATTAGGTTAATTTGTGATGCAACACTTGAAGAAAACTTCCAACTCTTTCCTATGTAGCAGCACAATCTAGTTAATTTTGATGCAACATTTACACGTGATGTCTCTTCATAACACCTGCTTCTTCTCCAAAAAAAATCAGATTAAATTAGAACATCATTTTTGTAGAATGCCCTAGCAAATAAAAAAATTCAAAATTGGATTCATTTCATAATGTTGGCATAAGTTTCACAATAAGCTTCAAACAAATTATAGGTAGTCGTTTGAAAAAATTTACATTCTTTAAGAAAGATAACACAAAACCAATGAAAACATTGTTCAAGTCTGATTGGAAAATGCGGCATGTATAGCAGGCACTTTGCAAATATCAGGCAGTCATGATCTAAAAACAGAAATTCACAATTTAATAGATGACATTATCAAATAATTACATCAGTATTCGGATAAAAAACCAATATAAATATAATAGATCCAGTCATAAAAAATAAAATTCAATAAATTTGGAATATTAGGATCACTTTATAGCAGTAAAAAATAAGCAAAGCAGCCAACATAGAGCGCAAATGAAAGAAAAATTCAATGTATTGAATTCATGAAGATAAGCATAGCTCACAGCACAATTAGAAATTCACAACAGCAAAATTCAAAGCCATGGGAAGCACTTTAGTACCGGAACCATAATTCCGACAAAAAACAACAATTAAAATTACGACATTTTAACAATTAAAATTACGACATTAGATTGCTCCAAAAGCAAACCTACGCTTTCAAATTTCTTCCTAAGTTCCTAGAACCTTAGCTTCGTGAAGAACCATCGATTCTTCCCTGACTTGAATCGCTCCTCGAATCGCGCCTTGGTTTCCTTGCAGGCCGTGACCTTCTTGTCGCGAGACTGGAGCACATCTACAGTGACAACGTCCTTGAGATCGACGTCGAGAGTATATCGGGTGGGCATAATGTGGGTGTAGTTGACCAGCTTAAGGAAAGCCTTCACCCTAGACTTCTTTGCCGTCTTCTTCGCTGAGTCCTTGCGGATGACCTTCCTGGGGTACTTGGCGATACCGGCGACGAGGCAGTGGCCGTAAGGGCGGTCGCGGGTTCCATCGTCAAAGGATCGGACGATGACCGCCTTCCGGCCAGCGAAGCGGCCGTTGAGTACGATGACGGCTTTGCCGGGTTTAAGAAACTTCACCATCTTTGAAACCTTTCTCCCTCTTCCTACGGGGGCTCCGCCCTTCTCTTCTGCAGGTTGTGGCGGCAACTTGTGGTCGATCCGAAACCCTAATCCTTAAAATTATTGGATGGGGGGACCAGTGATATTACGAGGTTACCCCCGTAGAAGGAATGGTCATTTGCATACCCAATTCCTGTGCATTTACATATATAACACCTAAATTTTTTTTTTTTTTTGTTTTTGCATTTGTAATCCATTGCTTTCCTATCAAATAAAAATATTATTATTTTAAATTTAAAGTGGAATAAATCTTTTCTCGTGCATGGATAAGTTAGCATAAATTAAAAAAAAAATTAAATATGTAAATACCGAGGAATTAGGTGGCATGTATGAAAAAAGAGTTTAGGCTTCAGATATGTAAATACAAGGAATTGTCTGGTATGTATGTAAATTTCCTTAAAAATTAGCTTGGAAGGTTTGCATAGATCTCTTAATTCCTATGTATTTACATATTCAACACTTCCACTTGAATTTTTACATTTGTCACTGATGAACTGGAAGTATGATCTCGTATAATCCAGAAAGTCATACAATTCTGAAAAGATCCTATAAAAGAGGTGGAAGGGTGTTGAGGAATTTTGTAGAGATATAGATAGAGAGAGAATCTGAGAGAGTCAGAGTCCCCCTACTACTTATATACAATAGATCTTATGTGATCATGCAAGGGTCTAAGAAATAAATAAAATGCTACATTATACGTTGTACAATACAGATTCTAAGTAGAGTCGCACTTGATAAGATCCTTGGTATGAATGTCAGGCAATCAATAAATGGTTATCTACTTGATGGTGGGACATAGTTCTTTTTATTCAGCATCAAAGAACTATTCATCGAGCATTGTAGTACAGTCAAATAGCTGTCGACGAGCTCGATGTGAAGATTCTAACAATACAAGTGAGCTTAGTAAAAGAACTCACGAAATGTGAGTGAGATCAATTGAAGAAGCTCGACTGAAGTTTTGAGCTTAGTAAACGCAATTGAAGGCACCCACATGAATGTTGACAAGCTTCAAGGGTACTCGTTAGGTCCTTTTTGTAAGGGTCTATTATTAATGAAGGAGAACCAATAGTCACAAAAAATGATAGGAAGGGTTAGGCCAAATGAATGGAAGGGGGAGAAAAAACTAGAATGTTGTGAAACTGAAGAAGAGGAATTGATGAGCCTTGAAACAGAATGAGGAAGGGAGAGAAAATGAATCGATCATAGCGGAAAAGGCAAATTCACCTATAAAGTTGCGGATCAACTTAACCGATCCAAGCGGTGAGGACTAAGTGAGAATTAGAGCAGAAGCGGTGTATCTGTCGTTCGGGAGGATGGGATTGTTTCGGTGGCAAGGAAAGAGAAGGAAGAAGAAGGCATCACTTCTTCGTCGAGCTTCGCGAAGAAGAATCGAGCCAAGTTGAGGAGGAACTGTCATGCACGAAAAAGAAAGGAAAGGAGATCGAGTGCGGGAGGTGTTCGAACATAAGGAGAAGGGAAGAGTCGTGTGGGTGTTAGGTAGAGCCTTGTGCATAGGAAGAAGATCGTGGCATACAAAGGTGGCGCAGCTTCATGCAATGAATTAAGAAGACAACTCTGATAGGTTGAATCAAGTCAATTGTGGAAAGGAGGAAGGAATTCAACTCGCTGCCCTGTGAGTTGTGTGTTGCCCTCACATGAGATATGATTGACCAAAGTAAGGTTTTTATTAAAACATAATAATAATACTAATAACAATAACAATAAATAACATAGTTATATATATAAATATTTTTATTAAAAAGAAATTAAGTGTAATTGCATAATGAAAAATTTAATATTTAAATAATGAAAAACTAATAGTTTATTTAAAAATAATAAATTAATAAAAAATTTATAACATGTTTTTGACTTTCGATTTTAGAAGAATTAACCTCAAGGCAAATAACAAATTAGTCAGCATCAAGATGAGTATTTGTACTTTTAAACTATAGTGATAAATTGCTTATTCTCAAATATGTTTGTAGTTGACGAAATTTGTGTCTGTTTTATTCAGAATAAGATATTTTTTTTATTTAATAGTCATATCGTTATGGATGTTATAGCTACTTATTCATGCATTTGATGTATGTTTTGTATGATATGTTGAATTGAATGCAATGAATAGATATGTTTATGTTGGTTGTTTGTATGTGCATGACTGACTATGATGGAGCACCCCTTAATCATACAGCGGAGGAACATTAATGTACCCGTGCACATAAATAAAAAAGAATATTGATATTGATGTGTCTTAATTGACACAATATTTAGACTATGACTCGGATGACAGTTGTATATATATGAAACAATATTAATATGATAAAGATATATACCTAATTGAATAGCATGTTAAATGTTTGCATTGATATATAAAATAGCTTAACTGACATGCAAATTATTCTTTTTTATTGTATTATTGTAGTTTATAAGTACGAGTATTCACTGACTTGTTTAACTCACAATTGTTTTAAATAATTCTTTAGGTTTAATTAAATTATTAAAAGATCAGCGATTGACGAGAAAATGTTTATAAAAGTCGCACACAACCATCAACGAGGTAATTATAAACTATACCATTTTGATAAAATTTATAGTGGCACTTTCATCTGTTAAATTGTAGGTTGATATAGAAAATTTATTTGACATCGCCCTACCATTCGTTTTCCGTCTTGGTTTATTTCAAGTCCCGGGTCGGGTCATGATACTATTGGGCGACTAAAAAGCTTTGAAGTCTGTCACCTTCAATAATACAACTAATAAGCACCATTAAAATAATCACAACCAAAATATTAAGTGCATAGTTAGTGGCTTCAATCTGTTACGCTCAAAAAGCTCACTAGTACTTGGGCTTTCATGTTGTTTAAAGAACTCATTTTTGTTCACACAATCACCTATATAAAATGTGCATTTCACTATTTAAACATTAAAATATTATAATGTGACATGAAAGATTTAAATGGAGAAAATGTAAAAAAATTAAAGTTAAGAGGTTGGATGTATAAATACATATGATTCGAGTAATAAGTACGATACCAAAGAAATTGTATGTGTACAAATTTCTCTATTTTTTATACGATTTATCATTTATCATGCTCCATTAAAGTCAATATATGTCCGCATAGTTTGAATCTTATATGATACAATAAGTTTGAATTCAAACCAATGTCCTAAGAGAAATCGTCATCACCAATAAGAATCTACAACCCCATCTTAGAACTTTCATAATTGATCTTAAAGACAAAGACCATTAGATAGGATACATAAAATACATTTCATCCACATGATATTTCAAAGATAACAAGACTAAATGGCAAAACTAAAGATTCAAAAATACATATTTTTATACAATGGATCAATTGAAGAAAAAACCTTAGCGAAATAAGAGATAGAGAGGGAAAATGACAATAATATTGAGGACACAATATAAGATCTGACCAAAAAAATAAAAAACCAGTGAAAGAGATTTTTGAGAAACTACTTTCTTTCAAGTGTTAATAAGGAGAAAGTGTATGTGTATGCCATGGAAGTAAGAGATGCATCACTAAATATGGCTATGAAATCAAGACAAGAAAAGGCTACAAAACATATTTATATATCCAGTCTATTTGTTAATATATTATTTAATTCTGGAGCATCACACCTAATTATTAAAACCTCATAAGATAGTAGCTCTAAACAGTACTCCTAACTTCAATACTTCTAATGGTAGCTGCAAGGGCCATTACTTCTAAGCTATAGTGAACTTTAGCCTAACTGTGAGATACAGTTTAGCTCACACAAGATATTAGCTAACTCTGCAACTTCACCTGAAGCCAGCACAATATGATTACAAATTTAAGAATGGACTTCTTGGTTCTAAATTACTGGAACAAAATCCCGCAACTAATAGGCATTAACATACATACCACCCAATTCCTATAGATTTACGTATATACACCCAAACTTTAGTTTTTGTATTATATCAACCAAATCTTTCATGTCACATAAAAAATATCATGTTTTTGCTTTTAAAATGTGAAATATACGTTCTCAGGGATAAGTAAGGTGGCATGTACATAAAAATTGAAGTTCAGGTGCTAGATATGTAAATCCATAGGAATTGAGTGGTGCATATGTGTTTAGGGCAGCTGCAACATATGAAGAAACAACTGCGAAGCTGCTGAAGAATAATCTGATGTTACAAAAAGTTCTGGTGGCTGTTATAATTTTTTTTTTTTTTTAGGCTGCAGTTAGAAAACTGTTACCGCACCTAGTCAGGACCGGTGAGAAAACGTCGATTTTAGCGACAACTTTTTAAAAAAGCTGTCAAAATGCTGTTTATCCAAATAGACAAAATTGCACTGCGGTACCGCATTGCCACCACTCCGTTGCCCCAAACGGGATTGAGCCCAAATTTTCAAACTAGCCCAACTCCTTTTCCTATCACACGAATCAACGTGTTTATTACTCCAGCCACATGCAATGAATTACTCCAACCACCTGCAATGAATAAAGATATGCAGATTGCACCCAAACAATTCAAAAAATGAATTCTAAATCAAATTAAAGAAGCAAAAAAAAAAAAAGAGAAACAGATGTGAAAAAAGGGATTCTTGATTCAAGAAACTATTGATTCTCCACAATTTTGATCCTAAAAGAGGGTTACAGCATATGCCAAAAAAGGGGGAATTTACATATATAAACAATTCTCATGTATTTATATATCTCACACCTAAACTTTCATATTTACATATATATCATTTCGGTGTTTTCAACCTATGCATGGAAATGTGTATTTCACTTTTAAAAAGTGATGATCGTGCTATTTTTTATGCGATATGTGGGTAGAAATGAATGTTTAGGTGTGAGATATGTAAATGCAGCAACTAATGCACGTCCTCTTCCCTGTGATATCTTTTCTGAATTCCCGTCCTTAGAATGAAATAGGCTAGGAAGCCCAGCCACTCCTGCAAAAATTCACCCAAAAGAAAGGGGGAATTTACATACCACACAATTCTTATGTATTTACATACCTAACACCCAAATTTTGATATTTACACTTATAACACTTGAGTGTCATAAACCTATACATGAAAGTTATATTTCACTTTTAAAAAGTAGTTGTCGTATTTTCGATGTGTTGTTAAGGATTTCAGGGGCATGCATGTAAATGTAAATGTTTAGGAGTTAGATAAGTAAATACATGAAAATTGTTTGGTATGTATGTTGATGCCCAAAAAAAAAACACAAAAGTTACCAGTTCCAAGGAAATAAAAGCTTGTGAGGAGTAGAACTGAGTTGGAAAATGGCAAACCATCCTTGGTGAAGTCTAGTATCCCACTAGTGTTCCTTCTCCTTTTCAACTCTTTGAGAATTAGGAATCCTCTCTAAATCTTTAGATATCCTAAAAACTAACTTCCAAACAGCCCCTTCCTAACAATGGCAGGCTCTACTGTGTTCGGGTGGCTAGCCGACTGAAGCTATCTATCGATCGACAGAATCTTTGCCCGGTTGGCCTCATTGACCAAACGACTTCTTTGGTCTATCGACCGACTTTTGGATCCTACTACGAGAGAACTGAGGAGATGGATCTTTTCGGCTCACGTGCTGTGTAATTTGACCCTTGGTGAGTCCTTTTGATCGCGCCTCTTTTGATCTGTTAGATTTCGTCAAGATTCGTGCGGACTTATTTTTGGTATACACATACTCTCATGGCTAATGCTTTTGATGTAGAAAACTTGAAGAGTGTGATTATGTTAACTGGTAATATTTGCTATATTTATAATAATGAAGTCAAAATTACTATGAAATTTGAATGCATGTTCTGTTCAACACTTCACATGAAATAGTACAAATTTCAATGTTTGAACATAATTCTTCTATGCAAATGATATATTTTGTTTATAAAATATAATAAGATAGAAATGAGACCGACATTAATTGGCAGAGATTCTCAGTTCAAGTTGAAAATTTTCGCAAACACCAAGCTAAATAAGATTCGATAAACCGGATACAAAATGCAAATCGGTTGAGGCATTTTCACAAACACCTTAAGCTCATGCTACATGTAAAACTCACTGACCAAACAACAATAATAAATCTGTACACGGAGACATACAGTCTTCAAGAATCCTCTACTACACCGCCCTTACTTTCCTCTTTTTCAGCGGCTCCAAAATCAAAAACGAAGCATTCCAACTCCTCTGATTCCAAACCGTCCTCGCGATAAGGATCCATGAGTTCTTCCTCGTCCGAAGAAGAAGAGTCGGATTCGGATTCCAACTCCTTGAATGGGGGTGGGCAGCGGGTGCGCATTCGGGCGTAGTGGCGAGAGGCGGGAGCGACGACTGGTATGCGAAGGCAGCGGATGAAGATGCCGGACAACGGAGCGCCGGCCGCCTTAGGGGTTGATGCAAAAACTAGTCTTGGTAGGTACATCAAGGCCATCGATGTGGCTCCGGGCATGTCCTCGAAAGAATATTGGGGTGGTTTACATTAGCAGCACTCAAACCTTATGAGTGATCCGATTTGGGCAACACAAATCTCGATGCAGGGGCAAGTGAGGTGGGTCCCCGGCCAAATTGAGCCACCGGATAGTGAACCAAGGAGCCGAAAGAAAGATATACTACTGAATCAAACTGTAAACTCTAGGATGAGTTGGGGTAGTAGTAATAGGAGTAACATGTTGTGTCTGAGTCTCTCATGCCTGCCTTCTACAAAATCTCTCGACTTCAATGGGGTGTTCCTTCACTGAAAGTTCTTGATGGGACCGTCTTCTATTGTCTATCAACCCTCTGATCTACTCGAGTATCAGATCTATTATTAGAAACTTTCTGAGGACACTGTGTTATCTTATGACTAAGCTGACCACACTTAAAACAGTGCCCAGAAATAATTAACATTAACTGTGATGCTAAGTACAAACTGGAGCACTAATCGCTACTCCCAAAAGCTGTAGAACCTCTTCAAGAGTCTTCGGCCCAATTTGACTCTTCTTCCCACTGCCACTATTTCTCAAAGACTCTCCTCCGAATCTTTTCTGACTCACATTCATATGTTGCAGAGTAGACCTTAAATCATTTTCTATCAATCTTACCCTTTCCACTAACTCAGAGAAATCTTTGATACTAAATGGAAAAAGTCGGTGCCTTAAGTTATCTATGGGTCCTCTAAAAAATCTATAACACTTCTCTAGTGGAGTACTGACTATTGGTAGAGCATATCTTGCTAATGTAGTAAATTCAACCTCATACTGTATTGTCGTCTTATTCCCTTGAACCAATCTCAGAAAATTCTCCTACATCTGTTTTCTGGATCATGGAGGTACAAACTAGTCTCTTAAAAGTATCAATAAATCACTCTCAAATAATCTCAGCATTTAGCCGGCCTTGAGACTTCTCGCTCTGTTGGCCTAGCCACCAATGATCAACTTCATCATCAAGTAAAAACAATGTAAGGAACACTTTACGATTCGCTCGCCACCATCCGCCAACCACCATTTACCACCATCCGCCGGCCACCGCGGGCCAACCTTGACTGGTTGCAATGAAACCCCTTGAAAAATCTAATGAGAAACCTTTCATTTTTCTACTTATGAGTTCATAAAAAAAAATATATATATATACTGAACAATAAAATCAAGAGTGCTCTATAAATTAGTGGCTCTATAAATTGGCGAAGAAGATTAGTGAACTTGGTATGAGATAAAATTAGACAAATTATTTGAATATAATAATATTAATTTAAATGAGTCAAAATTTGTCAAAATCAAAACTATGAAAAATCAGTGATAAATATGGTATAAAATCAATTATAAAAACTAAAAGAAATTAATAAATATTAAATAAATATGTAAAACTTATCATATCTCAAAATCAATTCATAATGGCCGCCCCCAAATACTAGATGTCACAACACGGGTCAGGAGAATCACACATAACTTATGATTTTGAGATCGAGGATTGTGACAACATCAGTTCTAGAGAGTCAACCCATCTTATACCATAACCTTACCAACAATAACGCAAGCAAAATAAGAAATTTCAGGCATGCAACAATAATGCATGCAAAATATTCAAGGAGAAACGTGAGAGCAAGACATCCTGAAATTTAACTAGATTGTTAGAAAATATGAGTTAAGAGCAATAAGTTGAATGCATTCTCCGATCCCTTATTTATAACCTTCAGTGATATACTACTCTACACTGATAACTGCAGTACATGAGCATTACATGTAAGAATTAAATATCAAGAGTTAATTGATATTTTTTTAATAAAATGAATGCAACTTGTCGCAAAAAATACATAAAGGGTATGTATTGATTTTTTTATGGAGGCCAAAGTTTGTGTGAAGCTGTTTGTTGATGGAGGCCAAAGTTTTGTGTAAAGTTGTTTGCCGAGTGCGAGCAGTATGTTTGGATACTTGGCTAACCATGAATAATCAACTCTTAGATTAGGTGCATTATAATAGGCCCATACTTTTGACTATTTTTTTAATCTGATTGATTAACCTTAAAGATGTTTTACTGGAGGAGAAATTATTACGTCCAGTATCTGTAGGCCCGGATACTGGAGATGATCTGATGACACAAAATTCATAGAGACATCATTAGGTTATCGTTGTTGTTTGAATGTGTTGTTCTCTAGATATAATAATTGTCTCTATTAGAGGATCTTTTGGTTTGTTGCATTATTATGATAAAGGTAAAAGGAATGTAAGATTAAAACAAAATCTGACACTTAGGGTCTGTTTGGGACAGATGTATCTGTTTGAAGAAGCAGTTGTGAAGCTGTCGCAGAAGAAATATTTTTTCAAAAAAATACGATGGCTATTACAAGTTTAGCCGAGGTGTTGATGCGAACAAGAAAAGTGGTTCGTGTTAAAATTTTGATTCACGAATCACAGCAGAATTGCAGAAAATTACTGCAATTGACAGAGAAAAATTTCAGGTTTTTTTGAATTTATTTTTGGTGTGTTTTTTGTTTCGACACAAGACAGGAAAAATTCGCTGCAGGATTAATTTCAAATAGCAATGTTTGGTACAAAATTCGAGATGGTGAAGTTCGATGGAACCGGAAACTTCAGATTGTGGCAAACAAAAGTGAAAGATTTGTTGGCACAACAAGGAATTTTGAAGGCTTTGCGGGCTACAAAACCTGATAATATGGAAGATAAAGATTGAGAAGAATTGAAACTACGAGCGGCAGATACCATAAATTTATGTCTGACATATGAGATTATGTATCATGTTATGAATAAGAAATCTCCACGAAAAATATAGAAGAAATTGGAATCTTAGTTTATGTCCAAATCTCTAACGAATAAATTGTATCTGAAGCAAAGACTATATGAGATGAAGATGCAGACAGACACCGATCTGGCGCAGCATTTGAATGGCTTCAATCAAATAATCACATATCTGACACAGTTTGATGTGAGTATTGAGAATGAAGACCGAACAATGATTCTGTTGTATTCATTGCCTTCTTTTTATGAGCATCTGGTGACTACTCTGACATATGCGAAAGAAACTATCAAAGTTGATGAGATTATTGCAGCATTGTTGGCTCACAACCAGCAGAAGCAAAATGCAGAGGAAAACTCTCATGGCGACAGTTTATATGTTAAGGGTAAGTAGAATCGTGAAAGGAAGGAGGAGAAGGAGAGTTATGGAATGTGAAATTCCAAGTCAAAGCCTAAAGGCAGAAAGACGATTCATTGTTATAAGTACAAGGAACCGAGACATATGAAGAGAGATTGTCCAAAGCTCACGAAAAAGTTTGATGAGAAACATGATGTATCTTCCAAGTCCATGAATATGGTGCATAGAGACATTACAGATTATAGTGATGGTGATATACTTTCAGTTACAGCAACTCAGTTGAATGATGCATGAATTCTTGATTCAAGATACTCTTATCACATAACACATAACAGAAAATGATTTACTTCATACAGGTTATCTGATTCTAGTTCAGTCTATTTAGGTGATGATAAATGTTACAATATTGCTGATATTGATAAAGTCAGAATTAATATTTATGATGACATTGTCAGAACAATATGTGATGTAAGACATATTCCAGATTTGAAGAACAATTTAATTTCCTTAGGAACTTTACATAGAAATTATTTTATTCCTAAGGCAGATAGGGATAGACAAACCATCAGAATTGTTAAAGGTGCATTGACTGTGATGAAAGGAAAGATCACTGCAGGTAATATCTATAAACTGTTGGGAATTACAGTTGTAGATGAAGTTCACTCTGTTGAATCATATGATGAAATTGCAACAGATATGTTGACCAAGTCAGATATTATCAACAAGTTCTTGCATTGCTTGAACTTGTTGAATGTTGCAATTGTTAGACGACATGGTTGCCCAACCCACTTCAGTGTAAGAAACTCCATTAAGTATTTCATTTAAGGAGTTGAATATTTGCCAAGCTGGAGATTTGTTAAATATATGTATTTCTTCTAAGGGGCTGAATATTCGCCAAGGTGGAGATGTGTTAGGCATATGTATTTCTCCTAAGGGGTTGGATATTAGCCAATGTGAAATTTGTTAGGTATGGCTCATATACCAGAATTTGATGTCTCTTGGAATTGAAGAGGTGTGTCTCCTGGAATGAAGAGAGTGTCTCTTGGAATTGAAGAGGTGTCTCTTGAAATTTAGTGAGTTGGGGGGAGCGAGGGCGTGTTAGTAATTTTATTTGTGGGTTTTATCTATATATATGATGTGTAACCCTATAGGTATGTACTTGACTCCTCTGAAATAGTGAAATTCGCCGCTCTGCTCCCGAGGACGTAAGCATCTTTGTCAAACCTCGTTAAATCTTTGTGTTCTTTTGGTTTTATGTCGATTTCTATTTTTTTTCGTCCTAATTTCTCAACACACACACACACACATTTGAAATGAGGTACAAGAAGTACAATTATCTGTTTGCCCCTATTTAAGTAGAGGCACTATAAATAAACATTTAAATACTCAAGTGAATATATAAATAAGACTTCAGCTCGGTTCTTCCCACCGATCAGCCGTAAATGGCGGGTACTCCTTGGACCGACAAGGCCCGCTTGGCAGACTCTGTTTTTTTCTGGTGGGTGGTCGACTGAAGCTATCTACCGGTCAGCGGAATCCTTGCCCAGTCGGCCTCATTGATCGATTGGCTTTTTTGGTATGTCAATCTACTTTTGGATCCTACTCTGAGGGAACTGAGGAGATGGATCTTTTCGGCTTAGTGTTGTGTAATTTGATCTTTAGTGGGTTCTCTTTGATCACGCCGCTTTTGGTATGTTAGATTTCATCAAGATTCGTGCCAACATTTTTTTGGCATACACATACTCGCATGGCTAATGCTTGTGATGTAGAAAACATGAAGAGTAGGCTTATGGTAACGGGTAATACTTTGGTATATTTAGAAGAATGAAATCAAAATTATTATGAAATTTTAATGCATGTTCTGTTCAACAGTTCACATGAAATAGTACTATTTCAATGTCTGAACATAATTCTTCTATGAAAATGATATATTTTGTTTATGAAATATCGATGCAGCTAAGATAGAAATGAGACCGCCATTAATTGGAAGAGATTCTCAGTTCAAGTCGAAAATTTTGGCAAACACCAAGCTAAATAAGATTCGATAAATGGGATATAAAATGCAAATCAGTTGAGGTACTTTCACAAACACCTTAAGCTCATGCTACATGTAAAACTCACTCACCAAACAACAATAATAAATCTGTACACGAGATATGCACACTTCAAGAATCCTGTTCTTCACCGCCCTTACTTTCCTCTTTTCCAGCGGCCAAAATAAAAAACGAACCATTCCAACTCCTCTGATTCCAAACCATCCTCGCGATAAGGATCCATGAGTTCTTCCTCGTCGGAAGAAGAAGAGTCGGATTCGGATTCCAACTCCTTCGACGCGGCTTGGGGAAGTGGGGGGGAGTGGGGAGAGGGGGGAGCCACGACTGGTATGCGAAGGCAGCGGATGAAGATGCCGGACAACGAAGCGCCGGCCACCTTAGGGGTTGATGCAAAAGCAAGTCTTGGTAGGTACGTCAAGGCCATCAATGTGGCTCCGGGCATGTCCTCGAAATAATATTGGGGTGATTTACATTAGCAGCTCTCAAACCTTATGAGTGATCCGATTTGGCAACACAAATCTCAATGCAGGGGCAAGCGAGGTGGGTCCTCAGCCAAAATGAGTCACCGAATAGTGAACCAACTAACAGGAGCCGAACGAAAGATATGCTTTCCTTCACTAAAAGTTCTTGATGGGACCGTCTTCTATTGTCCATCAACCCTCTGATCTACTCGAGTATCAGATCCATTATTAGAGACTTTTTGAGGACACTGTGCTATCTTATGGCTAAGCTGACCACACCTAAAACAATGCCCAAAAATAATTAACATTGACTGTGATGCTAAGTACAAACTGGAGCACTACTCACTGAGATAGACAAATCGCTACTCCAAAAAGCTGTAGAACCTCTTCAAGAGTCTTTGACCCAATTCGACTCTTCTTCCCACTGCCACTACTTCTAAAAGACTCTCCTCCGAATCTTTTCTGACTCACATTCATATGTTCCATAGTAGACCTTAGATCATTTTCTATCAATCTTACCATTTCCACTAACTCAGAGAAATCTTTAATCTTGAATGGAAAAAGTCGGTGCCTTAAGTTATCTCTGGGTCCTCTAAAAAATATATAACACTTCTCTAGTGGAGTACTGACTATTGGTAGAGCATATCTTGCTAATGTAGTAAATTCAACCTCATACTGTATTGTCGTCTTATTCCCTTGAACCAATCTCAGAAAATTCTCCTACATCTGTTTTCTGGATCATGGAGGTACAAACTAGTCTCTTAAAAGTATCAATAAATCACTCTCAAATAATCTCAGCATTTAGCCTGCCTTGAAACTTCTCGCTCTGTTGGCCTAGCTATCAATGATCAGCTTCATCCTCAAGTAAAAACACTATAAGGAACACTTTACGATTCGCTCGCCACCATCCGCCAACCACCATTTACCACCATCCGCCGGCCACCGCGGGCCAACCTTGACTGGTTGCAATGAAACCCCTTGAAAAATCTAATGAGAAACCTTCCATTTTTCTACTTATGAGTTCATAAAAATAGAAAAAAAAAATACTGAACAATAAAATCAAGAGTGCTCTATAAATTGGTGAAGAAGATTAGTGAACTTGGTATGAGATAAAATTAGACAAACTATTTGAATATAATAATATTAATTTAAATGAGTCAAAATTTGTCAAAATCAAAACTATGAAAAATCAGTGAATAAATATGGTATAAAATCAATTATAAAAACTAAAAGAAATTAATAAATATTAAATAAATATGTAAAACTTATCATATCTCAAAATCAATTTATAATGGCCGCCTCCAAATACTATATGTGACAACGCGGGCCAGGATAATCACACATAACTTATGATTTTGAGATCGAGGATTGTGAGAACATCAGTTCGAGAGAGCCAACCCATTTTATACCATAACCTTACCAACAATAACGCATGCAAAATAAGAAATTTCAGGCATGCAACAATAATGCATGCAGGAGAAACGAGAGAGCAAGACATCATGAAATTTAACTAGATTGTTAGAAAATATGAGTTAAGAGCAATAAGTTGAATGCGTTCTCCGATCCTTTATTTATAACCTTCAGTGACATACTACTCTACACAGATAACTGCAATACATGAGCATTACATGTAAGAATTAAATATCAAGAGTTAATCCATATATTTTTTCATAAAATGAATGCGACTTGTCGCAAAAAATACATAAAGAGTATGTGTTGATTTTTTTATGGAGGCCAAAGTTTGTGTGAAGTTGTTTGCCGAGTGCGGGCAATGTGTTTGGATACTTGGCTAACCATGAATAATCAATTCTTAGATTGGGTGCATTATAATAGGCCCATACTTTTGACTATCTTTTTAATCTGATTGATTAACCTTAAAGATGTTTTACTGGAGGAGAAATTATTACGTCTGGTGTCTGTAGGCCCAGATACTGGAGATGATCTGATGACACGAAATGCATAGAGACCTCATTAGGTCATCGTTGTTGTTCTAATGTGTTGTTCTCTAGATATAATAATTGTCCCTATTAGAGGGCCTTTTGGTTTGTTGCATTATTATGATAAAGGCAAAAGGAATGTAAGATTTTAAGAAAAAAAATCTGACACTTAGGGTCTGCTTGGGGCAGATGTAACTGTTTGAAGAAGCAGTTGTGAAGCTGCTGCAGAAGAAATATTTTTTCAAAAAAAGTACGATGACTATTACTGATTTAATTTATTTTCAAAAAGTCACACATCAATTTTCTGAGAAATACCACATTTTAACAAATTAGGTTGAAAAAAAAAATTTTTTTTATCACAAAAACTTCTAAACAATAATAAAAAAGTAGTTTTCTAAACAAAATTTTTGTGACTGTCTGAAAAACAAAGTTGTCCCAAACTTTAGTTAGATTAGAAAACAAATGTACTCCCTTTAATTCAATTTTTTTTAAATTTAACGCTCTACCGATTTGATTGGTTTAAAAACACTATGCACAAGTTGTCGCCCCTCGTTGTCGACCACACTTAGTGGCCGACCATCAGTCACTGTCACTAGTTACCAACCATTGTCATCAAACCAGTCCCAGCCACCAGTCACCAGTCACCAGCCATTGCCGTCAAGCCGCCGCCAACCTCAGGTCTCACTGTCCCCAACCAACAATTTGCTTTAAATTCATTCAAATTTAATCCAAAAATTTAAAAATAATATTTTTTTTTCTTTTAGTGATTTAAAAAAATTATATCATGAGCATGGGACCAAGTAATACAGAAAAATGATTCATTTCTGTTGTTTACATATTTTAAAGAATGCACCATGCTACCTGCACTCCGCCAACGAATTGTCTAGCTGGGCAAACCTCCCATTATAATTTAGCGTAATTTAAGATTGTCATGCGATTTTTTCTCAACTGATCCTTTAGCCCATTTCGATCTACGCAAGCTCTTACGTTTTTAGTCCCTGTTTCTTGCTACGCAAGGCAGCAACACGAAGCAAGACGACGCTTCTCCATTGTTGCCAGCGACTCTCCTTCATATCTGAGTCTTCGCCGGCCGGCGCTCGGCTCTCAAGTTCCCCTTCGAGCTCCTCGAGCTCGGCTAGGTTTTGCTGCATCACTTTTCTTCTTGGCTAGAGAAACATGGCTGATAGATTGACTAGGATCGCCATTGTCAATTCCGATCGCTGCAAACCGAATAAATGCCGCCAGGATTGCAGGAAGAGCTGTCCTGTCGTGAAAACAGGTACTGACGATCTTACCTGTACTGATTCAAGGGGAAATGTATGCTTCTCTGTTCTTATCGTAGGAACTAGCATTAGCTGTTGAGTAAAATTGTTTGATTGTTTTCTTTGGATGAAAAGTTCTGCTAGAAGTTGGTGCTGTTTTAGGATATTAGGTTTGTGGTCATTCTAGTAGACTAATATTGTGCTACTTGAGCAGTAGCTGCTGCAAATCTCTCAAACTGATTTAAGGGATGAATTTGGTGAGATTTTTTGCCAAAATATTCTGTTTTGAACGTGCTTTTGTTTCTAGTAGCTGATAATGTAATTTTCTTTTATTTGTTTTGTGGCCGTAGAAGATATTTGAGCTTTCACCTACTCTTTTTATTTGGAAGATGTACATACATACCTGAGTATTTACATATCTAACACCTAAGCATTCATTTTTACATATATGTCACATTAGCTCTGCATGAAAATGTGTATTTCACCTTTTAAGAATTAAAATAGTGGTGTTTTTGATGTGATATGAAAGATTTGGGTGATATAAACATAAAAAAAATAAAATTTAGGTGCTAGATATGCAAATACATAGGAACTGGGTGGTATGCATGTAAATGCTTATATTGTTTACATAACTAAGTTTACTCTGCACTAGAAGGTGGTCTATGTTTGATTCATTGCAGTATATCCCGGTTTAGTTCATTTTCAGTCTCCATTAAATTGTGAACTTTCACTATTCCTAGTACTAATGCATGAACCTGTTGTTCACCTGATGAGTTATTTTCTCTGTAACAAATTTAGCTAGAAGATCATCCTTCTTTTTACTGTTTCTTTTCTTAATGTGTTGCTTATGCATCTTAAATTTGTGCTCAATAAGATATGTTTGCTTTTGCTTTCATATCCTGCTGGTTAGGGAAACTTTGCATAGAGGTCACGTCTACCTCAAAAATTGCTTTCATTTCTGAAGAACTATGCATTGGGTGTGGCATCTGTGTTAAGGTTCATCGGTTTGTTGTTTTAGTTGCTTTGTTTTATGAGAAAAGTGTCAAAATTGTCTTCTGAATTTTTTTCGGAGGTCATTTTAATCCCATAGTCCATAAAAATGTCAATTTAGTTCTTAGATTTTTTTTTAATGGGGGCTAAAATAATCCTCCGTTGGGGATATTTCAGTCTATATTAAAATAGTCTGGGGACTAATTTGATATTGTTATAAACTTTGGGACTAAAATGACCCCATATAAAAAGTTTGGGGGCTATTTTAGCACTTTACCCTTTGTTTTATATTTGTGAAAGGCTAGCATGATAGCTTAATATTTTATATGTGTCTCAGAAATGCCCTTTTGAGGCCATTCAAATTATTAATCTACCGAAGGATCTTGATAAAGATACAACGCATCGTTATGGGCCAAACACATTCAAGTTGCATAGGTAACAATATAAGAATGCTACTTATGTTCTGCTTTAGATCTATGCGGCAGAAGAAGAAATGATTTGCTCTCTTTTCAGGCTGCCGGTGCCAAGACGGGGACAAGTTTTGGGTCTTGTTGGAACAAATGGTATTGGAAAGTCTACTGCCCTGAAAATATTAGCTGGAAAGTTGAAGCCTAATTTGGGTCAATTTGATGTAATTTACACTATTTCATACTCATGTTTTATTGTCATAATTTCTTTTTCTCTATGAGTGTCTTATTCCGATAATATTTCTTTGCAGAATCCTCCAGATTGGCACAAAATCATAACTTATTTTCGTGGATCTGAGCTTCAGAATTATTTTACTCGTCTTTTGGAAGATAATTTAAAGGTGTGTATTTTATTTTGGCTGTGATTTTCCATTAATGAAGTGTTTTTAGTGTTTTTTTTTAATTTGTGAAGTTCTTTGTACAAATTATCTTTTATACGTAAAAAAACTCGAACAACTCAATCTTGAGGTCCTGTTATGATTTATAAGCTCTTTTGGTAATTGAAATGCAAGCATTTATGTTTTAAATTGTTATAATTCTGTAGATCGTTGTGAAGTAATGCCTTTGAGATTGAAGGTAACTATGAGGTTGTTTATCACATGGTGTTAGATATGGCTCATGTATCATAAAGGGGCAGATTCTGGAGCGGAGCGGGAGATTCTGTTTAAATCAGGGGAGTTTTCTTATGCGTGTTTGGGGTGAGGTACAGGGGAAATTTAGGATTTGTTTGGCGCAGCTGTTGATTATTCATAATCTGCTGATAAGCAGATTATTCTGATAATCTGATAATCTGCAGATTATCAGAGTAATCTGTCCTTGTCTGTCTTGCTGTTTGGGGCAGCTTATTCAAGATAGCTTATTGATGGTTAAATGATATTCATGCCCCTTTGTGATAAAACTGTTTGGGGCAACTTATTCAAAATAGCTTATTGTTAGTACTGGAGCATATGCAAAAACATAAGAAACATACGATAATCACAGATCCGTTCTAAAAGATACCATACAGTTCTCACACCCTCATGAGTACTAAGAGAACTAAAAAAAGTATAAATACAAGTACAACTACAATCATAAATATTAAAATGTTTAATTTCAGACTCTGGCTACGTCTGACCTCATCTGCACTGTCAAAGTGAGAAAACACCAGATTCCCATGACTGCTGGCCGTGTCATATGAGGGACTGTCAACCCACCGAAGAAGCCACAACCAGCTGAAACACCCTTGGCACAACCGTAGAACTGCCTCCCAAAGCTATGAGACTGACGCGATGTGAAGAGAACTGCCTCCCAAAGCTATGAGACTGACGCGATGTGAGCAACGGAGCCGGTAGATCACAATAACACAAAAAACCTCTGTCCTTACCTGATATCCTAGAAGTCATGTTCCTATAACTGTGAAAAAAAAAGATTGTTAGTACTTATCCATTAGTAATTATCCAAATAAGTACTTATCCAAATAAAAGTAAATTTAGGAACAGAGAAAAGACTTGCTGGATTAGCTATCATATATAACATCTGCTATAGACTCCCTCAGAGCAGCCATCTCAACTGCACCCTCACCGTCCTGAGTTTCATATTCAATCGAGTCCATCTCATTATCAGCTAGAGATCCTGAAGGTTCTAGAGTGTCAATAATTTCATCATTATCAGCCATATTGAAGTCTGTATCTGAATAAGAGGGGTGACATCAGATGAAATTGTGAAGTGTCATGATGGCCAACACAATATACACTTGTTTAGGAAATGAATAGGATGACATATCACGTAGAATTACCCATTTCTTCTTCCACACCCCAAAAGTTCTTTCAATAACCGCCCGTAAAGCGGAGTGTCGTTTGTTAAACATTTTTTTTCTGCTACGAATATTGTCACTTGCTCGCTCAAAATCAGAAATATGGTATCTTGTGTCTGGATATGGCTTCAGGTAGCCTCTTAACATCGGATATCCAACGTCTACCAAATAATACTTTCTTGTTATTAAAGACAATACTAATTAAAAATAATTAATTTAATTATCGAGAGGTTTTAAATAAGATGAACAAACCTGAAGGTGGGTGAGGGAAACACTGTGTTCTATTCATAGTTGCATATGAGAAAAGACGACTATCATGCGTACTTCCTTCCCACCCCGCCATTACAAATGTAAAGCACATGTTGAAGTCACACACTGCCATGACATTTTGGGTGGTTGTACCACTTCGACCAATATACACGATCCTCTCGTGACTTGGTAGTCTGACATCTACATGAGTGTCATCAATTGCTCCAATAGAATTCTGTTGATCATAGTTAACAACTGAAGAGGTCATTAAGCTAAAGTAACAAAGTAATAATACTTACTTTGAAATACGACATGTAACGAGAATCATTTGCAATTTGTTCAGGAAAATCTTCCCAAGCATTCTTGCATTCAATATTTTCCCATTATTGAAAGCATCATTTCCAAAGGAGAAGGATCTTCCTTATCATTTCAACCGCAATAAAAATGGTAAAAAATCTTAAGCATGAAAATTTGAACAAAGAAGAAGAATCTTATCTATTTCACAGTAAATCAAACATTCTGCAACAAAAAATTTCAATGTTTCATTTCTAACGACCATAGGAACATAAATTACTGTGAGATGATCGAATACGGCCTCCGGGAAGGAAGGAGACGGATATCGGGTAGGGCGAGAGTGTGAGATCAAAAAAATACCTCATATCGCGGATCACAGCCTCGTAAGTTTCGGGCGAGGTCGAGACTGAAATGACGAGACGGGAAGGGCAAGGGCAAGGGGGAGAGACGGGAAGGACAGCACGGGAAAAATAACCTAAAAGCGAAAAGCGTACGCGGAACGGAGCTCCTGGCCAGACTACACTTCCTTAAGGGAATCGCGATAAGAGAACGACGCTTTTTCAAAACGTCCCATACGAACGTGATTTTCAAACGAAAGAGCGGCGTTTTCAAAACGCCACCGCTTCCAATAATCGCTCTCAAACGGACCCTTAGTAATTACATATTGTACTCCAAGATTTTCTAGGGTTATAAATAAGATTGTATGTAACCTTAGGTGTTATCCCAAATTCTGTAAGCTCTTTTCTGAATATTAAAAGAAATTTACTGCTTTGCTCCCGAGTACTTGGACATCTTTGTCGTCGAACCTCGTTCAATCTTTGTGTTCTTTTGCATTTGTGTCGATTTCTATTTTTATTGCCCCTAATTTCTTAACAAGTAGTATCATAAATAAGTTCTAGTGAGCGAAGAAAAATTATGGTGGCACCGGAAGTAGTCAGCTAGGGCTTCTGGGGGAGTTCGGTGGTTTGCAGCGTTTTCGAGGTTCTGCAGGTTTGGCAGGAATTCGCGAAAGACAGAAGAGCCGACGCAGGAGTTCGCGAAGCCATTCGGGAGACGGAGGCTTTGCGGTTCGCGGGAGGCAGGCGGACCCGGGAAAGGGAATCGTGAACTTTGCGGGAGTACTGTTCGCGACTGGAAGTATCCCGCTCGGCGGATAGGGGCGAAATCAGACCGTTGCTAAAAATTGAGATCGGACCCTTGCTGAAAATTGGAATTGGAAGGTGGAGGCGGAAAACAGAAGGCGGTAAAACTTCCGATTTTATTCCTCTTCTACGGGATGGCGACTGATTTTATTTCTTTGTGGGAAAAATGAGTTATTTTCAAATAGCATTTTTTGGTGTAAAATTTGAGACGGTGAAGTTAGATGAAACTGATAACTTTGGATTGTGACAAACAAGAGTAAAAGATCTGTTGACTCAACACGAAATCTTGAAAGCTTTGCAGACAACAAAATCAGATGTCATGGAGAATGAAGATTTGCAACAATGAGCAACAACAACTATACGCCTATGCCTGACAGATGAGGTTATGTATCACGTGATGAATCTAAAATTTTCAGGGGAGGTATGAAAGAAATAAGAAACTCAGTTCATGGCTAAATCTCTGACGAATAAATTGTATCTGAAGCAAAAACTATCTGAGTTGAAGATGCTAGAAGGTTCTGATCTGGCGCAGCATATTAATGATTTCAATCAAATAATCACAGATTTATCACGGCTTGATGTGACTATTGATGATAAAGACCGAGCGATGATTTTGTTGTGTTCATTGTCTTCTTCCTATGAACATCTGGTGAATACTCTTACATATGAGAAATAAACTATCAAAGTTGATGAGATTACTGCAGCATTGTTAGCTCACAACCAGCAGAAGCAGAATGCAGGGGAAAACTGTTATGGCGACAATTTATATGTTAAGGGTAAACAAGATCGTGGAAGGAAGAAAGATAAGGAGGGTTCTAGAAGGCGAAATTCTAGATCCAAGGCCAAAGACAAAAAGACAATTCATTGCAATAATTGCAATGAGCCATGTCATATGATGAAAGATTGTCCAAAGCTGAAGAAGCAGATTTGGGAGAAAGGTAATGCATCATCGAAGTTTGTAAATGTGGGGTAGAGTGACAATTCAGATTGCAGTGATGGCGATATACTTTCAGTTTCATCAACTCAGTTCACAGATGCATGAATTCTTGATTCAGGATGCTCTTATCACATAACAACTAACAGGGAGTGGTTTACTTCATACAGGTCAACTAATTCTGGCTCAGTTTATCTAGGTGATGATAGATGCTGCAATATTGTTGGTATTGAAGAAGTCATAATTACGATGTATGATGACACAATTAAAACGTTATGTCATGTCAGACATATTTCAGATCTGAAGAAGAATTTGATTTTCTTGGACACTTTATATAGAAATGGTTTCATTCCCAAGACAAATGAGGATAGGGAAACCATCAGAATTGTTAAGGGTGCACTGACGGTGATGAAAAAAAAGTTAACTGCAGACAATATCTACAAACTGTTGGGGAGTACAGTTGTAGGTAAAGTTCATTCTGTGGAGTCAGATTATGATAGTACAAAACTATGACATATGCGTTTGAGATGGCGGAATTGCATAAAAACAACCTGTTGCATGGTGTTAAAAGTTGCAAGCTCGATCTTTGTAAGTTATGTGTTCTTAGAAAACAGACTAGTCAATCTTATAACTGAAAAACATAAAATTGAAGTAATTATTGATTATGTGCATTTTGATGTATGGGGCCCTACAAGGAAATCTTCATTGGAAGGATCTCAGTATTTTGTTGCATTTATTAATGATTTCTCCAGGAAAGTTTGGGTGTATTTCTTGAAGCAAAAATCTGAATTCTTCTCTAAATTCAAATTGTGGAAAACTGAGGTGGAGAACTAAACTGACAGAAATATCAAGTATTTGAGGTCTGATAATGACACATAGTACACTGATTCGTAGTTTCAGTAGTTCTGTGAGAAGCATGGGATTCAGAGACATTTTTCAGTGCGCAAGACACCACAACAAATTGATGTGGCAGAAAAGGATGAACAAGTTCTTAACTGAAAGTGCAAGATGCATGAAATTGAATGCAGAATTTCCTAAGAGTTTCTGGGCAGAGACTGTGAATATGACATGTCATCTCATCAATAGATCACCTCGAGCATCGTTGGGTAGCAAGGTCGCATAAGATCTATGGACAGACAATCCAGTTAATTTCGATCATTTATGAATTTTTGGTTGTCCTGCTTATGTGCATGAGAGGTATGGACAAGCAATCCAGTTAATTTCGATTATTTATGAATTTTTGGTTGTTTTGCTTATGTGCATGTATCTGGAGATAAAAGATCAAAACTTGATGCAAAATCCAAGAAGGGCATCTTTTTGGGCTATAAGAAAGGTGTGAAATGATACAAATTTTGGGATTCGATTGCAAATAACATGGTGATCAGCAGAGATACAGTTTTTGATGAACAGCCCATGTTACAGCAGAATCAAGACAAGGTGCAAGGGAACAATTCATGTTCAGATGCAGTGCAGATGAATTTAGAACAATATCTATAAACAATTGAGAGAGTTGAAGGTTCAAATCCAACACCTGGTGATTCCATTCCAGATGATCTGCATAATTATAATCTAGCCAGAGACAGACAGATACGCACCAATATAAGACATCCTAGCAGATTGAGTTATGACAATTTGGTCTCTTGTGCACTTCTCATCAGCAGTGATGATCCATCTATTACTAGCCAGGAGAAAGAGAAATGAATGGGTGTAATAATTGAGGAGATGAAGTCTTTGCAGAAAAATCGCACATGGGAGCTAGTTCAGCTTCCTGAGGGAAAGAAGACAATTGGGTGCAAATGGGTGTACAAAAAAAAAACCGTCACCAGCAGAAAAAAATGGGAAAAGTTCAAGACTCGACTAATAGCAAAGGGATTTTCACAGCAGAAATGGGTAAATTATGATGAAATCTTTTCTCCTGTGGTCAAACATACTTTAATCAGAGCAGTGCTTGCATTAATAGTCATTTGGGATTTACATTTGGAGCAGATGGGAGCAGATGGATGTTAAAACTGTTTTCTTGCATGATGATTTGGAGGAGCAGATTTATATAAAACAGCCAGAAGGGTTCACTCAACTTGGACAGGAGCATCTGGTTTGTAGGTTAAAGAAATCGCTGTATGGGTTGAAACAGTCTCCAAGACAACGGTACAAGCGGTTTGACTCCTACATGATTCAAATTGACCACAAGAGATGTGAGTATGATTGTTGTGTTTATGTGAAGAGACTTGATGATCGTTATATTATTTTTCTATTACTGTATATTGATGATATACTGATTGCTGCAAAGAATATGAATGATGTCCGTGGTTTGAAAGTTTTATTGAGCCAGAAATTTGACATGAATGACTTGGGCCATATGAAGAAGATTCTTAGAATGGAGATTCATCGAGACAGAGACTCAAGACGATTATGTTTATCTCAACGAGGATATGTTGAAAAAGTGCTGGACATGTTTGAGATGAGCAAAGCAAAGCCTGTAAGCATTTCTTTGGCAAATCATTTTAAGTTTTTTTTCAGAACAGTGTCCTAAAACAAATACAGAAATCGAAGACATGACAAATGTGCTATATGTCAGTGCAGTTGGCTGTTTGATGTATGCAATGATATGTACTTGTCATGATTTGACTCATGCTGTTAGTTAAGTCTGCAAATACATGGCTAAACCTGGAAGACGACATTAGGAAACAGTCAATTGAGTTTTCAGGTATCTGAAGGGTACTGTAGGACATTGAATTATTTTTTGCAGTCAGCAGGATGATCCTTCAGTTGTGAGGTACGTTGATTCTGACTATGCTGGTGATTTGGATGACAGAAGGTCTACAACTGGGTATGTGTTTACTCTTGGTGGAGGGCATATATGTTGGAAATCAACAATTCAGTCTACTGTGACATTATCTACAACTGAAGCTGAGTACATGACAGTAGCTGAAGCTGCACAGGAACTCTTATGGTTTGCTGAGCTAGTAAAGGAACAGGGCGTTGAGCAAGGTGGAGTTCAGTTGCATTGTGACAGTCAGAGTGTTATTTCTCTGGCTAAGAACCAGATGTACCATGCGAGAACCAAGCACATTGATGTCAGGTATCACAAGATCAGAGAATTGATTGCTTCTGGTGAGATACTGTTGCAGAAGGTACATACTGATGAAAATGCAGTTGATATGTTGACCAAGCCAGTTACTATCTACAAGTTCTTGCATTGCTTGGACTTGTTGAATATTTGCAGTTGCTAGAGAAACATGGTGGCTCAACCCACTTCTGGTATGTAAGAAAATCCATGACGTATTTCTCCTAAGGGGCTGGATATTTGTCAATGTGAGGATTTGTTAGATATGACTCATATACCATAAATGAACAGATTCTGGAGCGGAGCGGAGCTGAAGATTCTGTCCAAATTAGGGCAGTTTCCTTATGTGGGTTGGGGGTGATGTACATAGGTAATTTGATAATTACATATTGTACTCCAGGGTTTTTTAGAGTTATAAATAGACTTGTATGTAACCTTAGGTGTTATTCCAAATTCTGTAATCTCTTTTTTGAATATTGAAAGAAATTCGCCGCTCTGCTCCCGAAGACGTAGGATGCCGAACCTCGTTAAATCTTTATGTTATTCTGGATTTGTGTCGATTTCTGTTTTTCTTCGCCCTAATTACTCAACACATGGCAAGGACATTATTCAAGCTGACATTGAAATTTTTTGGCATAGAATTAATTGATAATGATAGTGTTCTTTTGTTACATTTGAGATGCCAATTGTTAATTTTTAGAATTCTGTGTAACACAACTTCGGAGAAACGTCCGCATGATTGTGTTTCTCTTAATTTCTCAAATGTAGCAATATTTTGTTATTCAACTTTGTTCAAATATATTGCTGACCATTTATAAAACTAAATTGATTTTTAAAAATCTATTTGTTGATTGTCAGTGGGGTGCAAAATAATATATTCTAACAAATCATTCATAAAACTATTTTGACATTTTTCTTCTCTTTTAATGCTATTTCCATCTTTAACTGGGTCATGTATCAGGCAATCATTAAACCACAATATGTCGATCACATTCCCAAAGCTGTGCAAGGCAATGTTGGACAGGTGCTGGACCAGAGAGATGAAAGGAAGATGAAATCTGAGTTATGTAATGATCTGGACTTGAGTCAAGTTATAGACCGCAATATCAGAGATCTATCTGGTGGAGAGTTGCAAAGGTTTGCCATTGCTGTGGTTGCTGTGCAGAATGCAGATATATATATGTTTGACGAGCCTTCAAGCTACCTTGATGTGAAACAGAGGCTCAAAGCTGCTCGAGCTATTCGATCTTTGCTCAGATCAAACAGGTTATAATCTTCATATCAATCTCTTTATGATTTGATTTATGGGAATATGCATTTTATTTACTTTTTCTATGTTTGCAGCTATGTGATTGTTGTGGAGCATGATCTCAGTGTCTTGGATTATTTATCTGATTTCATTTGTTGCTTATATGGGAAGCCAGGAGGATATGGAGTTGTAACTCTACCATCTTCTGTTCGTGAAGGAATCAATATTTTCTTGGCTGGTTTTATTCCTACTGAGAATCTCCGGTTTAGGGATGAATCACTCACATTTAAGGTAAAAGAAGAATGCAAAATTGCAAATTGCTTGAAGTTTCTTAAGCTTTAAAACTGCAAACTGCAATCTGACAAATTTTCTTTGGGAAATTTACATACATACCATACAATTCATATGTATTTACATATCTAACGGCCAAAATTTCATATTTCATTTATAACACTTTTTTGTCATAAATCTATGTGTATGTGCATCAAACTATTAAAAAGTAGATAACAGGGGTATTTTTGACGTGTTGTTCGAAATTTGGATGCTATATCTGTAAATATGAAAGTTTAGGTGTTAGATATGTAAATACGCAAGACCTGTGTGGAAATTTAACCCCCATTTTCTTTCCAGGTTGCAGAGACTTCTAAGGAGAGTGCTGAGGAGATTAAAACATACCAACGTTATAGGTATCCCACCATGTATAAAACACAGGGAGGTTTTAAACTTTGCGTTATGGAGGGTGAATTTACCGACTCACAAATTATAGTAATGCTGGGTGAGAATGGCACAGGCAAGACTACATTCATTCGCATGCTGGTATTGTCCTAAATTTCATTCATATTTTTGCATGTTGATATTTGTCCATTTTGTACACCTTTTTTTTTTTCTTGAGAAAAAAAAATCAAAATAATCTTCTGACTCTGTACATGGGGTCATTTTAGTCCAAGAATTTATAAAAATGTCAGTTTAGTCCACAAATTCCTTTAATATGAGCTGAAATAATCCCCATGAATGATTAATTCAGCTCCAATTTAAAAACTCGGGGGCTAATTTGACACTTTTATTGACGTTGAGATTAAGATGCCGGACTGTTTTGGCACTTCAGTTCTTTTTTTGTTTGCATGTAGGACTGTATGAAATAATGATTAAGATTTTATTACCTACAACTTCCTGCTGCAGCACTCTTTTTCATTTTTATTTGGCAATGATTTTGTTTTGGCTGAACTTACTCGAATAATTGGACGTTCTTAGGCTGGATTCCTAAAGCCTGATTCTACTGAAGGTTCAGATATTGACATTCCTGAATTTAGTGTCTCATATAAACCTCAAAAAATCAGTCCCAAGTTTCGATCTTCAGTGAGGCTATTGCTGCATCAAAAAATTCAGAACTCATATGCACATCCTCAGTTTGTATCTGATGTTATGAAGCCATTACAAATTGAGCAACTGATGGATCAACAAGTTGTTAATCTATCTGGGGGAGAATTGCAAAGAGTTGCACTGTGTCTATGCCTCGGAAAGGTTTGCATAATTTCCTTTTTGTAACTAACATGGATCGTCACGATAAGATATTAAAGAACAGTCTCCTAACCAACCTAACATTCAATAATCTTTCTCGAAAGTACAAGACAGTTTCTTAGAAATGACTGTAGTTGTGTCTGATTTGGTGTTTTCTACCATCCATTTAGTCGTTTTTCTGATATCTTCATCTTCTCAATAATTTTTTAACGGTGTCAAATCGGGTCGGGCTTGACCCGAACTTGAACTGACTAGAATATTAAACGGGTTAGAATTCAACCAGAAACACCCATTCATCTCGCTGACCTGAGCTCAGCCAGTATAACCCTTTTAATTAAGGCATAACATCTATTTATGTTTAATTTGAGCCGATTTCAACCAATATCAGGTCAATTTCCGGCTTATAGGTCAGTCTCGGGTCAATTTTATGTTGGCTGGTCAACTTGAACAAAACTAAAAAATTCAACCGGTATGATTCTTAACCCAAGCCCGACCTAAAAAGTAAAAAGTAGTCGACTCAACCCGAATTTTTTGAATCGAGTTTGATTTGAAACATTGAGTTGATGTGTCATGTCATATTTTGACGCCCTAAAAATTTGTACAGCCTGCTGACTTATATCTGATAGATGAACCAAGTGCTTATCTTGATTGCGAGCAACGGATTGTCACATCAAAGGTGATAAAGAGGTTTATTCTGCATGCAAAGAAAACGGCCTTTGTTGTTGAGCATGATTTCATTATGGCGACCTATCTTGCTGACAAGGTCATTGTTTATGCGGGAAAACCTTCCGCGGAATGTACAGCCAGTGCTCCGCAGTCATTGGTATCTGGGATGAATCTCTTCTTATCTGTGAGTGCCTCATTATCACTAATTTTTTGGAATATTTGTAATGGAGAGTAAATTTAAGCCTTTCAAATTTGTAGTATTGGAGCTTCCTATCCTTTGGATAGTATCTTATGTTTTCTTTATCACTAAAGTTAATTAATAGAAAGTATTATCATTGGAATCAAGTAAATGATAATAAATTCCTTAAGTTTTGCTTTTAAGATTTGAAAGCATAAAAACCTGTTTCTTTATTTGATTTATCATGATGATAGCAAACATGCTCTTATATTGAAGCCAAAAAGAGAGCTATAAAGAAACTACATTAAAGAAAAGTATATATTATAAAGAGGACACCTTTTTATAATAAATACAATAAATTTTCAAATAAATACTAAACATATGTATAATATTGATATCGGATTATAATAATTCCAATAAATTTTACTACGACAACAATAATAAAAACCAAGATAGCAGCTGACTTGGAACAGCCTAGTTTAGTGGATATTGATTTGAATTTGTCGTGATTGCTTTCGGGGCTAGTTTAAATGTGCATTTTATGATGAACTCAAAAGTTTTCTCTTTATTTCCGCACAAGTTCCTGCATGCATGATTCTGAAGTGGTCCTTGAAATCTTATCTTTTGGCTTATATTCTATGTAAGAATCTGGTCCAGCCATTACTGCCATATGATGTAGTGGACTTCTGGGGGGCACCAATGTTTACAGAACAATTTCATTTTAATTTAATTTTTTTTATGCAGCATCTTGATATTACTTTCAGAAGAGATCCAACTAATTACAGGCCTCGCATAAACAAGTTGGATTCTACTAAAGATAGGGAGCAAAAAGCTGCAGGATCATATTACTACCTAGATGATTGACAGGCCTACATATGAAAAGGTTTTTATATTATTATTTATTATTATCAGCTTGGAAGATTTATATACATACCATTTAATTCCTATGTATTTGCATATCCAACGTTACATGTATGTCATCTTAAAGAGTGTATTTCACTTTTCAGAAGTTAGACCAGTGATATTTTTTATGTGATATGAATGATTTGGATGGTATGAGTTAAAAAAGTAAAATTTAAGTGCTAGATAGACAAATTCATAAGGATTGACTGGTATATATGTAAATGCCCCTTGAGACTTCAACATTTTCCTTCGTTTGTAGGTCTCCTTGTTACAAAACCAAGGGGTGCTCTTGCCTTCAGTGCAGAAAGCTGCTGAAATCTGGTTGTTTATTCGAATTTAATGAAGACCACAGGTATTTAATGTTTCTACTTCCATAAGGTTTTTAATACATGGAAGGTAGCTGAGCCTTGAAGCAGTATTGAATTATGATTTGTTTAGCATGCAGTGATCTGTTTCCTGGAGCAGAGATTCTGGATGGACATGCTTCTTTCTGCTGGCCTAGGTGAGAATAAATACTAAAGTTCTTGAGCCAATTTATATAGTTTGCTGGAAAAAATAAGTATCAGGATGAATTTAAATTTTTATTTAATTTTTTTTTTGCGATACATAAATAATTGGGCAAATTTTATCTTACCCTTTGCTACTGATAAGAATTAAGAATTTTTTTTTTCTTATTCTTTTTCTTTTTGGCTTTTAATATATTGCCATTTGCCAATAAGGCTGTCAATTTGGCTCGTTGTTCGTGAACAGCTCGTGCTCGGCTCGTTCGTTAAGCCTAACGAGCCGAACACGAACAAATTTTTAAGCTCGAAACAACAAATTGTCTGCTCGTGTTCGGCTCGAAATGACTCGAAAAAAAATTATATAACTTTTTATATAACAATATATTACATATATTATTTATATAATAATATATTATATATATTTATGTCTAAGTTTAAATCATAACACCTCATGTGACGATGTAGTTAGTGTCTTCTTTTGTATATATTTGATCCAGGTTCAAATCTCACACTTTACATCTATTTTTCTCTATTTTAGTTTAACGAGCCAATTTCGAGCCGAACATGAGCTGAACACGAACACAAATATTTAAATCTAGCCGAACACGAACACACTGTTCACGAGCCAATTTCGAAAACGAGCCGATTTCGAACACGAGCTATTTCGAACGAGCCGAACACGAGCCAAGTCTGAGCTCACTCAAGCTCGGCACGTTTACAGCCATATTTGCCAATGTATAAAAGAGTCAAATTCGAGAGAGCGCAAATGCTATTAGTTTTAATTTTAAATAGACTCCTTAAAATTTTTTCTTTATATCCTATTGGAACATTTTATTTACAGACCACTCAATTCCTGCGCATTAACATATCGGACACTAATGTTTCAATTTTTACATATATGTCATTTTGCCAATGCATGAAAATTTGTATTTCGCTTTTTAAGTGTTAAGGATAGTGGTGTTTTTGATGTGATGTTGAAGATTTGGGTTGTATAAATGTAAAAAAAAAAGTAATGTTTATGTATTCGTGGGATGTATGTATGCCTCTTGAAAGTGAGATCTTCACGAACTCAAATTTGGGTGTTTTTTCTTTATATCCTATTGATATATGTATGCCTCTTGAAAGTGGATATTTGGGTGTTTTTTTGGCAAGTTGCCAGCGAGTTCCATGAATTTATGAACTTTCGGATTTTGAGTCCTAAATTTGATTTTGATTCGTTTTAAATACATATATACAAAAAATAGGGGTAGTTGAAACTAACGGATTAATGATTTATAAGTTTATTAAATCCTACTAACCCAAAATCCTACTTACAACCAAACACCCTAAGGGCTCTTCAAATTTAGTAGAATTTTCTCTTCAATTAAGCAATCAAAATTTGAAGCATATTATAATCACTAATTTTTAATTTGTATATATATATATATATATATATTTGAGTATAACTTAAACTTGAATGTACCACTTGAATGTACCACTATATATATAAATGCATTAATTCAAAATTTTTTATTAATATTTAATTTTTTTATGATGATTTTATTTGTTATTTAATATGTACAAGTAGCTTTGTTTTTTTATCTATTTATGATAATTGTTTTGAGGATAAATAACTTTATTTTGTAAACAAATTAAGATTATATTAAAAATGTAAATTATCAATGATTCGAGCTATAATGCCCATATAAACTAAACAAATAAAAATATAATTAAAATCTAAATAAAAATTAAAATGTTTTATTTACCCAAAGATTAAAAATTAAAATTGATTAACTAAATAAATCTTGGACTAAATGAAAAAGAATCAAATTTAAATAACTAGATGGCCTTCACGTTTAGGTGAAAAAATAAGAGAAAAAGAAAAACTCAATTGCTTTCATATTAATACTTTACTATATGCATTTACATATGTAACCCATATAGTTAGATATTTATATTTACAGCATGTCATATATATTTCTTAAAGATGGACGGCAACATGTAGTTGTTCATCCCATATATGTCAATTCGACCAAGATGAATTCTAACCCGGGACAGAGGGGACCTGCGCTAAAGCTGTCAACAAACAGACCACCAGTTGCGCACAATGTTCATAACAATATATACTACGTTTATTTGGTGGAAGGGAAAATTACATACATAGCATCTAATTCTTATGAATTTACCTTACTCCTAAGCTTTCACTTTTACATACATAACACTTTATCTGTGGATGAAAAAGATGATTTTGACTATTAAAAGATGATAATGAGTGCTACTTTTTCATATGAGATTCGTGATTATGAAAGTTTTGGTGTGAGGTAGGTAAATATAAAAGTTTTGGGTGCTATGTACATAAAAGCCTCATGGTGGAATTGGAGGTTGCCTTAGAGACATCACAACAACATTCAGGCAGCCACCAATATCAACCAAAATGAGGATTTTATCTGTCTTTCCATTGTTGGTCTCAGGTGAAACTGATTTGAAAATGTGGTTCTCTCACAACATCAACAAAAAATATTTAAACATATGATTTTAAATGACAAAAGCATACTCTCTGTATACATTAAAAGCAAAATCATATTATACTTCTATCCATCCCCATTCAAGCAAAGAATTTGATGATAGAATCAGTTCCATTCCCAAGTTCAACTATTGAAACTAAATGTTACAAGCAACAAAATCTTAAAACATATGTGCTCGAATGTAGAACATATTGGTTGAAAATAAAATAAAAAATCCTAGTTCGAGTACTTGGGTTGCCCAGAAATAAATAAATTAAAAAAAAAAATCCTAACAATTTTCAACTGAAATGCGTGCTGAATGATGACTCTCAGCTGAAATAACCGTCATTCACAACGCTTCGAAATGATTTTACCTCCTGATCTTAAGAAAACTTCATCATTCAACATTCATTTTCGACCGAAAATTTCGATAGAGCCTTAACATTGCTCGACGATTAAAAGCATGAACCATTACAGTTCTGAAATTGACTACCAAATCAGACAGCAAATGTCTGCAAAAACCACAGATTGTTCAGATTTTAATTTCCTGCAACCAGATCAATACTTCCAAACATTCCATCAAACTTTTCAGTGAAACTCCTCATCTAATTCTTAATTGATTCAGTCTATTGTACCATATTGAGTGAAGTACCATATGAAACAAATCATACTTCACAGGCCTGTTATGCCACAGAAAGTGTTTCTGAACTTTCCTCACTCCCAGCTGCATCAACCTGTACTTCTCTTCCGGGATCGAAACCAGTAAATCTTTCAGTCTCGGCACATCTTCCTCTGGAATTATAACGGAGAAAGCCTCCCAATTCAACGTTTCGAAGAAAGGCGGCACGTAGTTGTCGGATATTATGACAGGAACACATTCATAGTAGATGGATTCAACAACTCTTGGACTGTTAACCTCATAACCCCTTGGGCAGATGCAGTACTTGCTGTTCTTCATGTGCTGAATGTAGATCATCTTGCTCTCCACACCAGGAGGCATGGGGCCTAAAATTTTCATGTCTGGGTCCTTGTTCTCCCAGTGCTGCAGAAGGATGGGACGAAGCCGACCATGAAGATTTCCGGCATAGAAGGCCAGGGTTGAACGGTTGTCCACAGAATTTCCGCCGAGATCTCGGAGAGGATTTCGTGCAGAACGGATATAGATTTCAGGGAGAGAGACATCTTTTCCCAATTGAAAACCTCTCCGAAGATCGGCGTTGCAGAGGGCCCGGATGGCAGATCCCATGGCTTGTGCTGTTATATGGGGTGCCTGGTAGAGGAAGTGAAACTAATCAGAGGAATGGTATATGAGCACATTATAGAATCAGGTTAGGCCTTATGGAAAAAGAATTGTGAATAGAGGATGTGAGCCAATAGTTCAAGGAAATCATGTGTCAAATTGTTTCCTGACTGTTTACATGGGGTCTTTAAAAGTGCAAAATTAGTCCTCATACTCTTTAAATTGGGCCGGAAATAGTCTCTTGAAATAGCCCATATTAATGAACTCGGGGACTAAACTGAAGTATTCATAGGCTCTGGAAAGAATCAAGACTAATGAACAATGATTGACACGTTACAAGAGGGGAGATTCATGTACAATTATCAGAGGCTAATGAAGGCTAATGAAAAATGATCTCAAGGTTAACTAAAAACGGATTAGAGTCTTGATTGACACTAATCAGGCTAAAGAATCGAGGCTAATGAACATATTTATAGGCCCGGGGCCTAAATTGACACTTTTCTTGAAAATTATATTGTTGAAGGCTAACGAACAATGATCTCAAGGTTAACTAAACATGAATTAGAGCCTAGCATGATTTGACCGGGATCAAACTTGCTAATCTTGATTCAAGGAAAAATCGATTCTATTTTCAATTAATTTTTAATATTTCAAAGATTTTTTAGTTCTTGTATTAATAAATGCATTGTTACATAAATATATAGATCGATAAATGACTGCCTGCTATGTGAATACACAAACATGCATTATACAAATAAAAAATATTAATATTGATTAAATCTTAAGCTAGCATGATTAGATACAGGGTTGGTATAATCCAAGTTCAACTAAACCAGGGATTAGCATTTTATTTGGTTCCTTGATTTGTATTTTAGCTCGATTTGAGCCACATAGAGCCACAAAATAATCCCATTTTCCGAGTGACTTTGATTCAGTCAATTATCACAATTATTATGCATTTATATACAGCACTCTTTAATTAAGTGGTTATCATGAACTGAGCATCTTAGCTTGCTAAATCGTTCCATCAATAAAAAGTAAAACTTTTTAGTCACTAACACATTATTCCTATTTTTCTGAGCGAAAAAAAAAATGTTGAAATTTTATTCCAATCATAACAAAGAATTGAAGGCACATGAATCTAGGTTTTGTACCATTAGATATGTTTACTTATGATTCTTAGAAAGTAAAGAACTTAAGGTACATGGATCGAGGTTATGTACAGTTGAACCTATTTCTCAACGACACTAAATTGTAATATGTGTGCTTTCTTACAGGATTACCGACACTAATTATTTTTCCCTTTTTTTAATTTATTTATATTTTACAATGCCTCTCATAATTGTACATGAATCTCCCATCTTGTAAAAAGAAGAAAAAGAGATTCTTAAGAAGTTTTTTCATTTTTTTTATCTGAAATTTTATGGTGGATTATGCCACAACGTATAATCATTACTAGTGGCGAATTAAAAGCCTGGATTATTAAAAATAAAGAGCATGTCATCAACAGATTATTTACGTCAAGCAAAATAACCATACAAAAAATTTCAATTTTGTTAAAAGATTAAGAAAAGTATAGTTCAGAAATTTTGTAAATAAGCTTTTTGATGCAAGATTCAGTAAATTCTTTCCCAAATTTTATAAATGAAAGGTTATAACTTACCCAGTCATGGCAAGCAGCAGCAAAATGATCTGCCCCACCTGTTCTATTCCAGTATGGATATTTCACCCCGATCAAATCTATGTAATTCTTCAAGTGCTGAGCTAAATTTCTGTGGCTGTGCGACTTCGGATCGTAAAACGCGAGTTGTAGCAAGCGAGAACTAAAGGGCATGTAGAATAGGTGAGCCTTTTTGTGGTCTCTCACAACAAAATGTTTGTCTGATTGTAGAAGCTTCATGAGCCAGCCTTCAGAGGCATATATTCCTCTCAAAAGTGGCTGATGGAATACAGGCTTATTTCCTTCTTTGTAGACATAGATTTTGAGATTCTGTTCCATCAAGTTATAACTTCTGCAGCAAAGAAATATGTTGCTATAAATTGAATGGATTATAGTTACAGATTATTGCAGTATTCTTATGGAAATACAAGTGTTATGAAATAATAACATTTGTTACCACTGAGAAATAATGTCTACAACAAACATTTAGAAGTAGGAATGTCCATATAGTACGGTAGTAATTTGAATTTGAAGTGTGGGAATCAGTCAGGAGTTGACTATGCCCCATCTAACTAAAAAGGCAATTTTATGTCAAATCCAAAAAGTTTTCACATTTTTACTACAAGTCTTCCATCTGTTTTATTCAAACTTTTATGTAAGGGTTATATTAAAGTGTCAAAATAGTCCTTTGACTATTTACATGGCTCCCTATCAAATCTTTTTCATTCGCTTTTAGCAACAACGTTTTCTCTTTGCGAGATCCGAAAGGAGTTATTTTAGTCCCCGAGTCTAAAAAAAATGCTAAATTAGTCCAAAGACTATTTTAATGGGAGCTAAAATAGCCCTCTTTATGAAATATTTTAACTCACCAAAGACTCTGGGATTAAAACGACACTTGCAAAGAGTCAGAGGACCATTTTGTTTAAATAGTAGATAATTTATCTATCTTCTTGTTTGATATATTCAAACAAGAGCTTTTGAAGCAACCTTAAATCACATGATTTGCTATTCTTCATTTAAGACTTTCAATAAAATCACGCCTTCAATGAAAATAAAAGACAAAACTTGCTTCAAACTAGGTTGGTGGGTGCCTTTTGTACCAAATGAAGGATATTATAAACCATAAACAATGATCATAAATATTTTAAAGCAATATTCATATTCTACAAGGAAGATTTACATACATTCCATCCGATTATTATGTATTTACATATCTAACACCTAAACTTCAATTTTTTTACATACATGCCACTATGCCACTTTACCTATGCAGGAAAAGGTGTATTTCACTTTTTAAGAGTTAACATAATGGTATTTTTGATGTGCTATGAATAATTGAGGTTGTGTAAATGTAAAATGTAAATTTTAGATGTTAGATATGTAAATACATAAGAATTGGGTAGAATGTATGTAAATGCCCCATTTTAAAATGGTCTAGCAACTAGAAAATGAAATAGGAGAGCATTATAAAATAAAGGCTGCGTGTCCAAGTTAATAAAGCATTTGCATACGATATGAAAGAAAATAAATATACAGCCGGCATTATTAGCTCGGATGGTTAGGGGTTATGGTTGACATTGTTCGGCCATTTTCATGCTTCTATATCAAAAAGAAAACTGAGGCCATATTTGGGACCATTTTTTGTTTTCTGCTTTTTGTTTTTATTTTCAAAAAATAAAAAAATAATAAAAAAAAATATGTATGTAATATGTTTTTTGGGACTGATTTTTTATTTTGTTGAGAAATTATGTCCTTTGTGCACTAAATACGATGGGTTCATTGAAAAGCAAATGGCTTGCAACCAAAAAAAAAAAAAAAGGTGTAGTGAGAAAATGAATTTTGACATGGAAGGTCAACTAAATATACAATTTAAAGTATTAAGGCTATATTTGGATGGTAGAGATTAAAGTGGAAGGAAATGAAGTAAAAAAAGGGCTGAAAAGCTGAAATCAAAGGCCTTAGATTCATAATCAAACGAAAAAATCATGGCATTTCAAATTATTTGCTCCACTTTACTTCAATCTAAGAATGTTTAAATCAAATAAATCAGATGGAAAATACTAACATTTTGCTGGATGGCTCTCCTTGGTAGGGCTTCTCTTAAACTTTTCAGTAGAAAAGGCCCACTGAGACCAGATAATTTGGATAAATTTTTTGTACGTTGAATATCAAAAGTTATACATCAAATACTCTTAGGATGTTGTTTCAAAATAGCTTCCAAAAAACATTTCTGAATGCAGATTAACAAAAGTCAAAAAAATATCTCCACTCTAATAACATCAAGCCCATTTATCATAAACAAATATCTCATAAAATTTTCGCTAATTTTGTTCTAGTTTTCTTCTAGATAATTTAAAATTATTGGGTCAAGTTCTTAATGGGTACATTTTGGTCGAAGATTTTCAGAAAATTGAATTGATTATTGGTCCAAATGGAGCTAGGACTGAATCAAATTTGGCGAGCCACAAGGTTTTTTTTTTTGGATTGAGTTATTATATTATCCAATTATAAGTCAAGTGCAGTGAGATCAAGGCTCATGTTAGATTTAAATTTACATTTTAATATAAACTGTTTCCACTCTGCACTAGATCATTGCATTAGCTAAGTAGTTGAAGCATATATGCTTACTTTAGAGCATTGTTTGCACATGACTTGAGTTCGAAAAATGTTGACTACTAACAATTTATTTCAACTCTTATTGTTTCAAGTTAATTTGTTTCTTACTTAAATGTTTACAGTTTTCTGTACGCTTGAGATGATTAAACAACCTTTGATTTAACAATATATTATGTCAAAAATAATGATTAAGCTTGTGTTATGGCTAATGTTATAAACTTAAATATTTCAAATTTATTCATTTTCAAGGTGGCTCAAAATCGTTCAACTTCAAATTGAGCTTAGCAAAATAAATGGGTAGAGTCATGACCCAACCTTGCTCCTATAAATTATTTAATCAATTTGATCTTCATACAACACTAAATTGGCTCGAGATCGAATCATTAAATCCTTAATTAAACACACACTAAGGAGCAATATATCACAATCTAACAACTAACTAGTAATGAGAACTCTAAATGCTAATATTCTTCATGCATATTCTTGACATGGTTTGTCATACCAAAAGCATAATTAATAAGATCCACAAATTTAATATTTCCTGATTTATGTTGCTACAAACCTATGAGTTTAGATATTACAATGAATTCCTTTAATAAATAAGAAAATAATTAGGAAGGATCCAAAAAACTTCGGCATGAGGAATTAATCAACTCCTACACAAGTAGAAACATCCTATTTTCTAAGTCATAGATACAAATTGACGCATACTATAAGAAAATAACAATTGGCAAACACTTGTCCTCAACAAGTAAACATATTGATTCTCATTGTCCATCTTTCTCCCCTTATACTAGTGGTTCTTTCTTCTTGCTCTTGCAATTTTATTTTTCCTCAGAAAACATGATAGTTATAGTGTTGGTCGTGGCTCTTACCACAACAAATTTGGATAAATTTTTTACCTCTCTCACCTAAAATCCTCATACTGCCACTAAAACATAGGGAAGTTCATCATCATATCGAAGTTAACCCAAACCACGATGCAAGACACAAATTTATTAAGAACTTACAAGACGGTTAAAACAATGACTCAAAATAAAGAAAGACACTACGGAAATCAGAACATAAAACAAGCATTACAAACAAAGATCGAACAAACATAGGCACAATAAGCTCTACGAGGCGGGAGATGGGGCTAGAGCGGCGTGTCACGGACTAACTTTCGTCAAGTCACCCGTGCGGCTTTAGCGCTCTCTCTTAGCACTAAATCAGCCTAATCACTCACAACACTGGACTTAGCAGCCCCAAGCACTCTTAAGAAGAAGAATAGAGAGAAAGGAATAATTAGCACTTGAATACTAGAATGCTTTGATACCACTTGTCACCTCCCAAAAGAGCCCTTGTGGGTGGTGGGCAGCCCAGGACTTAAATACTGCTTTTCGGCCCTACACCTAGCTGATGTGGGACTATTTGTCCGTGACAGGCGGCTTCAGTGAAGGATGGAGCAATGTCGAGCGACTAGGGAGGAGTGGGACAACTCTGCACTCGTCGAGGTGTCAAACTGCAGCCGGAAGAAGTGTCGTTGAAGGCTGGAATCTGGAGGCGACAAGGATGGCAGTCGAAGCCAAGGAGCGGAGGCAAGAGTGGCAGAGCGGAGATGTGGAGGCAGTTGGTTGTAGAAAGAGAGTCTATAGTGGGAGGCAAGAGTGGCGGCCGAAGCCAAGGAGCGGAGGCAAGAGTGGCAGAGCGGAGATGTGGAGGCAGTTGGTTGTAGAAAGAGAGTCTATAGTGGCTGGAGGCGCTGGGGGTGGCCTGAGGATGGCTGCAGCCAGCTGGGAGGGAGGCGGCAGCGGACTAGACGTTGGAGAGAGGGTTGCGGCCTACTGTAAGGGAGTCGGTAGGTGCCTGGGAGAGTAGCAGGGTTGCGGTAAACCTGCAGAGAGGCTACAGGAGGAGTGTCGTTACTCTCAGAGAAGAGCAGGAAGTGCGGCAATCTGCAGGGAGGCTGCAGACAGACTGGCGGTCTGGGAGGGCAACAGGCTGTGGTAACCTATAGGGAAGCTGTGGAGGGTGCGGCAGGGAGGAATAGTGCTGTGACCTGTAGGAGGCCGTAGAAGAGACGCCTGGATGTTGGAGTAGAGGACTGCAAGGGAGTTGCAGAGGCATGGCAGGGAGGAACAGTGAAGATAAACACCACCTCAGACGAAGTTACAGCCCGAGTACCTTCCTCGTCATTGGATACAGCCTTAGCAGAAAAAATACTCGGATAAAACTAAAATCAAATTTCAAAATCAAGACCCCTAACTGTAGAGACATCAACTCATATTTATAAGAGACTTGACCCAATTTAGGAAGTGTTTAAATTAAAAAAAGAAGAATAAAAATAAAATTAAGATCTCAAATTTTCAGGAAAGGTTTAAATTAAGAAAGGAGATTAAACTCAGAATTTAGGCTTTTAGAAAAGAATTTAAATTAGAAAAGGGCCCTGGAAGAAAAATAGAAAGAGGAGGAAATGAAAGAAAAAGGAAGGGGAAAAGGGAAAGGAAAGGAAAGAGGAGGAAGGACGGGTGGTGGGGCCCCCCTCCAAGAGGACCTGTCAGTCCCCCATGATCCCCGCGTCACACCAAGTAACTTAAACTTAAACATTGAAGTAAGTGCATCATAGGAAATTCCTAATTTAGAATAACACACTTATGATATTAACAATTAGTTTTATTGCGATAATTAGTTTGCCCCATTTTGACTTTAAGGCAACATGTTTGGATAGCAAAAACAAGCTTTAAGCTAATGAGGTAAGCCCATGTACATTAGCTCTTCCTCAAACCTTAATGGGGCAAAACCTAATTGATTATGCAGCAAAATTAAAACAAGCACATAAAAGAAAAAAAAAATCATTGGTGAAAATGATGCGGGAGCACCACGTACAGGACCACGTCTACAATCCCACATATAGTAGTTGAACGTGGAAAGCCTACCGCAACCAGGCTTTGTCGTAGTTGAGAGTTTATTTCTAATTTTTTAGGGTTAGTTTTTTGTGTGTTTTGTTTAAGATAGCTATCAGTAGGGCTGTCAAAAAAGCTTGTTGTTCGCGAACAGTTTGTGTTCGGTTCGTCAATGAGTTCGTGTTCGATTCGTTCGATAAGTAAACGAGACAAACGCGAACAAATTTTTTTCGTTCGGTTAGTTAAACGAACCAAACACGAACAGTGATGCGTTCGTTCGTGTTCGAATCGTTATTGTTTGAAATATAAAATAATATAAAATAATTATATATAAAAAATTTATTATATTCTAAAACATTAAATTTTATAAATTATAATATATAATAAAATAATAATAATAATATATTAATATACTATACTAGTAATATACTAATATAGATATTGTATATTTATATAATATAAGTTATATAATTAATATATAATATTATTTTTATATATTAATATTAGGGATGTCAAACTGGCTCGTCGTTCGCGAACAGGTGTTCGGCTCGTTCGTTAAGAAATGAACACGAGCTTATTTCAAACAAACTAAATTTTAAACGAACCGAACACGAACACAAGCTTTGTTCGTTCGTGTTCGGTTCGTTTACACCCCTAGCTATCAGCATCCGTTTTCTCCCTTCGATGGCTATATCTGACAGTTTATAAGGTGCTTCGGATGTATCCCTTCTCCCAATGTAGTGTTTATTTTCCCTATTCCCCTTCCTCATCCTCCCCACACCACTCCCCGCCGCCATTCCCTGCTACAACAGCCTAGAACAGTTGTCGAAGCTCCTTCATGCAGTTTTTACATTCCAGCCCACGTTCCCTACAATTCCCTGGCTCCGGCTGGCTGTCATCATTGTTCCACGCACCATAAATCCTCTCCCCTTCCCACTAGCTCCCTTCTCAGTCATCTCGGACCATGTCCCAGCCACCTAACTGCTGTCCCAACACTCCTGCACCACCTACCTGCCACATATCCGTTTTCCCACCACCTGGAACCCAAATTTCAACTTGCCATCGCTCAGGACAACAAGGACTTGTTGTCCCGTTGTCATATCTGCCAACTTGCTCCACGCTCCTGCCTTACTGCAGCCTTCTAAACCCCCGCTGATCACCAACACCCCAAGATCCTACCCTAGTTTGAATATTTGTGCCTTGTGCGTTGCTATTTCAGATTTGTGGGTATTGTGTTATTGTTTTTCTCTTTCAAGTGTGTTGATTGTAGCTACCTACTTCCTTTCAATAATAATTAATTTTTTTTCCTATTGTGGTTTAGGTTAACTCCGGTATCATAAAATCAACGAGAAGAACAATCATAGATTTTAAATGATAAATAAACACAATTTTTAATGTTTACCATGAGAGTTTATCATATTTATCAACTTTTACAAAAGCAGAAAGAGGATATCTAACGAGCTGCAAGAGAACTACATAGAAAACATTTACTGAATTCCTAGGAGCAAAAATGAAGATTTAAAGTCCATCAACAAACAATATAAACAAAACAAAAGAGTTAAAGTGAATAAAAATCTAAATATTAATAAACAAAAATATATGGTGCAGGGCTTACCTTTTAAACTTAGAAATGTTCCAGAAAGCAGGTATAAAAAGTTCCTCATCATTTTTCACCACAGGAGCATTCTGCATCAGTGCCTTCACAGCCAAAAGCTGCTTATCACGAACTGAAGGCCACTGCTCTATAATAAATGCAAATTATGTTTCCATAAAAGGGTAACAAAAGGAAGAACATTATAAGATGTCAATGTAATTTTCAAGATAAAAATACCTTTTGAGGATAAGAAGAATGGTATGCTTGCATTAGCTGTTTCATTTCTGAAACTGAGACTGGCAGCCTACCTGGTTTTGTTTTTCTTATGTGAATATAAACATTCTTAGAATCAAAAGTTGAAGAACTAGAAATTGACAATTTTGTGCTGTTTGTAAGGCCTCTCCCCTTCATTCGATGTTCTCCCAAATTAGAATCTGCTTCACTCTCTACTAATGAAGAGATTGCAACATGGCTACTTGAATTATCTACTAAAGCTTCCTTCATGGACTCATTATAACCGGAAGTAGCAGTTTTTAGTGGAACAATTACTTCATCATGAACTCCTTTGTTCCTCTCAGAAAATATATCTGTAGTGTTCTTAGATGTAAAGGCAAAATCAAAGCTTTCTTCTTTTGCAACCCCAGGAGAAGAAATATTTTTTTGTACGTCAATCTCTTCCTCTGTGATCGACCAAGATACTTGGTCCCCGTCATCATTAAGATTTTCTTTCTCCTCAAAACCCAAGGAGATTTCCCTATTGAGATCTATATCCTCCATCAGGCCAGTAATATTAGCTGAGAGAACTTCCTTCTTTGAAACCAAATCCACTTGTTCATCATCTATGGAATCAGATACAGTTCTTCCACTGGCATTTTTAATGTCGGCCAATGCTACCTCCTTAAGGATTACTTTTGGATACGTAGAGTTCTGTGCATCACTTAAAAGTGAAAAAAAATCCAACCGCTTTCTCTCCAGAGAAGTTGCTTCATTTGACAAAATCTCATCTTTCTTGAGGCTAGGAAGTACAGGCAGTGAAACAGTCCAATAAGGGAGTGTGAAAGTATGAAAAACTAGAATAAGTGAAGTAATAATCCCTATCATGAAAAAGAGTCTCCTACTCCAAAACCGGCATGGCATTTGAATTCGAATATTATGATCATCCATTTCATGCAACAGTAAAGCAGCTTAAAGTGAGAACCTTTCTCCTCTGAAATTTTTCAGAAAACAAACAAATCATGCATCGGTGCTTAAACTATGAATCCTGAAGCAGCACTGAAACTGTCCGGTTCAATAAGCTTACATCAACAATCTAATGAAGAGTATCGAACAAAAATTTCCTGAAACTAATTCTAAGCAGGAATCGGATGGACGAATTCAGCCTGTGTTCCCATTTCAGCTTCTTTTGCTACAAAAAAGAAAATGCAAGTAAAGTAGAAGAACAAGAGGAGCAAATTGACGACTTCTAATTAACTGATACAAAAAGGATTATTGCTGAAAAGCCGCCATTTCCGAGAATATGAAGTTCCCGTACTTCAAGCTTCGAAGCGCGACGTGCAAGAAAAAAACCAGAAATTCACTCACCCAAGTCTCTTTCTCCAGTTCTGTTTTCCGTCATGGGGAGAGAGGAAAGCCAACGCCAAAGATTAGTTTTTTAAAGAGAACGCAGTCCTATCATATCAGAGAAACAAGCACTGGTGATGAACCGAAAAGCAGCAGCGAATTAGGGTTTTTACGAAGGAGACTTTCGAACTTCGCCCGCTCTCCTTCTGTAGCATGGACCTGGAGGCCTATCAATAAGTACAGTGAAGAGGGAATTGGAGTTGTAACGCCATTAGAGATGAAACCCGCCGCTTTCTTTTTTATGGACGGAAAATTAGGAAATGAGTTATTTACAAATTTATAATTGATTGGTCCGCCGCTACCATGGCTTTGATTTTTCTAAAAATAAAGAATATCATTTCTTTACAGTCTAGTTACAGAGATCCAAATGTACCACTTTGACCTTCCTCTATTATAATCTACATGATAGTTTGTATCCCAAGTAGGGGTGTAAACGAGCCGAACACGCATTACTAGTGGTGTAAACGAGCTGAACACGAGCGATTCGTTTATATTTCGAGCTCAAAAAGTGTGTTCGTGTTTGGCTCGTTTGCTTAACGAGCCGAACACGAGCTCTTCACGAACAAAGAGTCCTTTTAACAATCATAATCATGTAGCCATAAGACATAAGACAATAAGGATTTAAAAAATAATTAAAAATTATTATTTATATTAAAACATCATTTGAATCTAATTTAATAATTTTTATTCTATTTTTTTAATCAATATTTTGATTGATTATAAATCTTTGTAGCTTTGCAGTTAATTAGATTTTGATTGATAATCAAGGAGTTACTTTAAGATCTCCTCAAAATCCTAGAACAGATAATCACAAAAGCTTAGTCCCTGAAAATACAATAGAAGATGCCAAGAAAACATCAATTATGTTACAAACAGTTTACAAATTAATCCCATACTCAAAACCAAATGAGAGTCTCTCTTCATCTAGGCTTTATATTATAAACTCTATTAAACCAAATAGAGTGAAGTATCATATGAAACAAATCATATTTCACAGGCTTGATATGCCATAAAAGTGCTGCTGAACCTTCTTCACCCCTCTCTGCAACTCCCTATACTCTGACTCAGGAATCGAAACCAGTATTTCTTTAAGCCTGGGGACATCCTTCTCAGGAACAATAACCGAGAACTTCTCCCAATTCAGCACCTCGAAGAAAGGAGGCACATAATTGTCTGCTATTATCACAGGAACACATTCAAAAAAGATGGACTCCACTAATCTCGGACTGTTGGCCTCATAGCCCCGCGGGCAGATGCAGTATTTGCTGCTCTTCATGTATTGGATATAGCTCATCTTGCTCTTCTCCATACGAAATGCCGACGGGCTGAAGATCTTCATGTCGGGGTCATTGTTCGCCCAATGCTTCAGCAGAATGGAGCGAAGATTGCCGTGCAAGCTTCCAGCATAGAAGCAAAGGAGCGGCCTTTGGTTCCATGGCTTTCCACCGAGGTCTTTCAGAGGGTTCTTTGGTGTTCGTACGTGGGTCTGAGGAAGACAGACATCTCTGCCTAAGTGAAATCCGATGCTGAGATCAGCAACACAGAGCGCGCGGATGCTGTGATCCATGGTGTTTTTGGTGTCATATAGGGCCTGTTACAGGAGAATGTAGTTAAATAAAGCAAGATTTACATACATACCATTCGATTCTTATGTATTTATATATCTTACACCTAAAGTTCAAATTTTACATTATGCACCACCTTGTCTATGCATTTAAAGGCATGCTTCAAATTTTTTAAAGTTAAGAATATGGTTTTTTTATATTAAATGAAAGGTTTGGGTGGTACAAATGTAATGATTAAAGTTTAAGTATTAGATATGTAAATAAATGAGAATTGGGTGGTATGATATAAATAAATGCCACCAACAGAAAAAGGAAGATTTACATAGATACCACTCAATTCTCACGCATTTACATATCTAACACCTAAACTTCAATTTTTACATGTGCCACCTCGCATATGCATTACAAAATGTATTTTAAAAAGTTAAAAAAGTGATATTTTTGATGTGATATGAATGGTTTCAACGGTGCAAATATAAAACATAAAATTTAGGTGTTAGATATGTAAGTGCATAGAATTTGTGCATCTAAATGCCCCTAAAAAAAGAAGCTTTTGACTGTAAGACAATTTTTATGTATAGCACAAAATTCTTATGTATTTACATATTTCAGGCCTAAACTTTCAAATAGCACCAAAGTGCTACACACGTAAATATGAAGTTTAAGTGTGAGATATGTATATTTCCCTAAAAAATGAGAAGTTTTTTACCGTAAGATAAATAATTGTTTGGAGATTGAGAATACCCAGTCATGACAAGCAGCAAGAAAATGGTCAGCTCCGCCTGTTCTATTCCAGAAAGGATATTTTGCTGAAATTATATCTACATAATCCTTAAGATGTTTTCTTAAGTTCGTTCGATTGTGAGAATTGGGCACATAAAGAGACAACTGCAGCAGACGAGAGCTGAATGGCATGTAGAAGAGATGAGCCTGCGTGGGGTCTTTAACAAGATACTGATTATTGCTCTCCATGAGTTTCATGAACCATCCTTCCGAGGCATAAATGCTTCCAAGGAGGGGTTGATGGAATATTGGCTTTTTTCCTTCTTGATATATATAAATCTTAAGAGTCTTCTCCATGAGTTCATAGCTCCTGCACGAGGAAAAATACTAGGAATTTTGAAGTATAATCCCCTTCCACTCAAAAGGCATGAATAAAAAATGGTTACATACAAACAATTCTTACAAATTGCATATGTAACATCCAAAGTTGGATATTTACATTTATAACAACTTGGTGTCATAAACCTATGCATGAAAACGTGTTTTTCACTTTTAAAATGATAATGATGGTAATATATTTTATGTTATGCTAAAAATTTGAGTGGGATGGGTGTAAATTCGAATGTTGAAGTGTTAGATATGTAAATAAATAAGAATTGTGTGGTTTGTATGTAAATGCCCCATAAAAAAAATTAATTTTGTATCATGAATCTTAATAAAAAAATTACCAAGATGAGTTTCGAAGCTCTTGGATCTGCTTTGAGATGAGTGTAATATACAGGCTATCAACACCACACACATCTCAAAAGAGATCCAAAAGTTTTGAGACCCGTTATAACCAAAATTTGGTCATATTATTCTAATCCCAACTTTTTTTTTCCCAATGAAGGTCATATGTTGTTACAACCTTACGACTAAATGAAACTCTATGAAATGGAACTGAATCTAGATAACACTAGCTCAAAAAAACAAAGGAAAATTTACATATGTAGCACAGCATACTATGTATTTGCATACCTCACACCTAAAATTTCATATTTACATTCATAGTACTTTGGTGCTTTAAGCCTATGCATGAAAAGGTGATTTTAACTTTTAAAAGATAATAATAGTGCTATTTTTTATGTGATATTAAGACTTTGAGTGTTTTGCATGTAAATATGAAAGTGCGAGATATGTAAATAGATAAGAATCATGTACTATGTATGCAAATGCCCAAAGAATAAATTGTCAAGATGTCCTTGTACAATTTTGGTCAAGAAAAGACTTGAAACTATCTGATTTGCTTTGAGATTAGTGCTATACCTAAAGAATTTGTATTAGAATCATCTCAAAACAAATACAACAGCTTTTAGGCCCATTCAAACCAAATATTAAAACAAGATATCAGATCAATTTTTTTCCTTGTTTCCAGAACCAACCATGCTTTATTGAAGAGTAGAATTGCTCCATTTCAGCAACTTCAGCAAGGTACATCTTCCTGGTTAGAACTTAATTTTGCACTAAAATTACAGCTAGCTTTGACACTTTTGTTGTTATTTTATCGCCTTACAGTTTTCATTGCCCTGTTTTTAAAATTGTTAATTCAACATTGATGGCTTAAGTGTTATTATATATTCATAATCTCAATCATATAATCAGCTTTCAGTAAGATCTGACCTTTTTCAAACGGCTTATAGCAGACACCTATTTAATATAGACAGCCTAAATATAATCCTATTTTGTTTTTTATGAGCATTTACACATGAATGCAAAAAAAAAAAACCTATAATTTCACAGAAATTTAATGAAGCCATTCATACAAAAACCTCATACAAATAACTGCTATAAAACAAAACGTTTCCTGATTGTTTTCCCTGGTCAAATATTTCACATATAGAAGACATAAGAAGTAAAACAACAAGTTCAATTTCCATAAATAGAATACAGCAAGGATTTCAATCAGGCAATAAACTAACTTCGTAAACTTTGAAATGTCACGGAACAATGGAGCAAAGAGGAGTCGATCATTTTCTATGGGTCGAGCTTTTTCAACCTCTTTCTTGGCAGCCAATATCTGCTTGTCAACTGCTGATGACCATCGAGGTCTCTACAAATGGAAGAATGGGTCAAAAGACTGAAATTACATATTATCTCAAGGAAGAGTACACACATACCACTCAATTCTTATGTGTTTACATATCTAACATCTAAACTTCAATTTATACATATATATGCCACCCTACCTATGCATGAAAATGTGTATTTTGCTTTTTTAAGTCAAAATACTGGTGTTTTAATGTGATATGAACAATATGGGTAGTAGGAAGGTCAGAAACAAACTTTAGCTGTTAGATATATAAATATCCAAGAATTGGATAGAATGCATGTAAATCCCCTTGTTTGAAAGATGATGAGAATGATTTTAGATTCTCCGATAAATACACGTACCATTGAACGGCGAGAAGCACGATTTTTAAGCAGTAGAATGTTCATCTCAGACATTGATAGTGGCGGCATTTCCATCTTCTTCTTCCTCCTCAAGGTGTTAATGATACTTCCATTGTCATGTAATATGGTTGGTAAACTCTCAGATGCCGTTAAAGCTTCATCAATATTAAGTGCTTGTTTTTTCTCCAACTCATTGCCTATAATTTGTGTTTGCTCAACAACCGAAGGATTATTTTCTTTGCTTTTTCCTTCTTCTAGTAAAAGAAAACTATCTTCCGAATTCTTAACAGTCTTTAAAATGTTGTCATCTTCAAGATGGACTGAGAACTCCATATCAGATTCTTCATATTCATCGAGTTCAATATTACTGTTAGGGTCCTCATCTTTTTCTAACTCTTCATCCATTTTTTTGATGCTAAAACCATGATTTGGTTCCTTGAAAACCTTTATTGAATTAATCAAATTCTGTGAATCACTTGAAATAGAGAGTCCTCCAAGGCTTAAGGACTGAGAAGAAATGTCCTTATTTTGGGAGCTCCCCTCATCATTTGCAGGTAAATTGGAAGAAGGAAAATGTGGTGAAAAGTAAATTCTAGAGGGAAGTGTGAAGGTTTGAAGGATTAAAACAGCAGCAACCATGAAAGCCATGGCTTGAACCACCCTTCTACTTCTGATACCACAGATGAACTGAGACTTAGCAATAAAACCTTCCATATTGATTTTTCTGAAAGTCCAATCATTACTTAACCTTGGAGAGAAAAGAAAAAAGCTAAGTTGGTTCAAACAAACAATGAGGGAACTAATAAATTGAAAATCAAATGAAATTTTCATAGTCATGAAGCTCTTATCCTTCTCATCTTTAAAGTTTTTTTCATGTAAGAATGAATAAAAAATACAGAATACAGTGAATTTAAACAAAGTTGATTGTAAGTGAAATAACCCAAAACCATGACAGAATTATAGAAAGTGAGGAAATGCAGCAGAAGTTATCGAATTAAAATTAAAACTTAGAATGTTTCATACAAAGTTATAAATTTAAACAGAAAAAAATTCAAATCAGGAAGGTTGAACTGGATCAATCTCGAGTTCTCTCAAAAAAACTCTTAGGACTTCAGACAGAACTTAAAAAAGCATCAAATTAAACACGGCAATGTTGACGCATTACTGATTGTCTGTTAACCAGGGTATCATGATTTCTAGGTCAAAACTATTCATCCCCGACAGAAAAAACTCAAGATTTGGAAAATAACTTAGATAGAAAAAGACGCGTGAATGCTTATGAAATTGAATGCTGTTAGAATTGTTGAAAAAAAAAAAACAATCGATCTGGGAAAGAAAACTAACCTAAAGAGCCTTTGTTATGTTGATTTGTAGCCCTGTTCTGGAACTCATCCTTTCAATACGACGGTAAAAGAGAGTAGAAAATACTAGCACCTAGAGCAATAAGTGCTTCAGAATTTACAAATTTACCCCTTCGAAGCAAACAGAGGGGAATAACAGACAGGGCTGACAGTATAAGAACCTTTTATTTTTTTACTGCCCATACAAATAATTAAAAATATGCACAAAATATAATTGGACTTCAATTTGATGAAGTCTTTTAATAATTTAGGCAGGAAATAAAATTACTAAAAATCGACAAATAAATTGAGCATAAAATTTACTTCAAAAACTTTAAGAAAACTAGTAAGCATAAAATAAACATGCAAGATTTATCAGATCTCAAAATTAAGTCTTAATAAATGAATTAATATACTACAGTAACAGTCGTTGTAACATTACTCATTTTTGTTATATTACAAGTTTGTCATAGCTATGTTATTAATACGACTACCTAATGTATTGTAATTTGCATGTAAGGAAATATAATATTTCACTTACTTTTTGTTTGGGCTTCCTCCTTACTCATTATTCTTTCTGCTTTTGGCTATCATTAAGGGAAGCTGAGTTCTAGTCTTGGTATCAGAGCATTTTTTTGTTCCAAGACTTTCTTGATCCTACTTGTTTCCAAATTCTTTTCGTGTCTCTAGATTCAGTTTTTGCTGCCTTTGCTTCCATGGATTCTTCCACTACCACCTAGTCCACATGCATGGGTTCACTCAATAAGATCAAATAAACCAACATTCCCAACTCCCTCAAGTTCTTGAGGTATGACATAAAGACCATGACAAATTAGCATTTGTCCTATGAAAACTGTCAGGCTTGGAAAGTCCAAATTCAAAAAATTTTAACCTCTAAGAGTTTTGTAAAATTCTTAGATCCTACCACTCTTCCTCCCCCAATATTCAATCAGCAAGACACCAACCACCAAGAAGAAACAGAGGCTAATTGACATAAATCTTGCTAAAACCATCATATCAACCATTTCTCTATCCATCATCTCATTTATTATTGATCTGAACGGCACAACAAAAATATGGTGTACCCTTGAAAAAAGGTTTTAAGCCACCAACTGATCCTGAGTGATTCAACTCAAAAATGAATTGAACAATGTTTCCATGGGCACAAGTACCATGACCCAGTATCTTACACGATTAAAACCATGGTTGATAACATCGCCACAACATGATCCAAAGTTGACAGCTTCCTCCAAGCTTTCAAGGATTCAAGACCGCTACTCAGATGCAACTAAACCCCATCATCTTGGAAATATTATACTCTCATATGTATAGCAAAGAGTGTAACCATGATAATGAAGCAAGCAAGATTTTCCAACCAACAAATTTTCTTACACAAAAGAACAAAAGTACCTTCTCAGCACAAAAAAAAAAAATTACAGCAAGCTTTTCCCAATGTTCAAACTACAAAATTCCAGCAATCAACCTAAGCAAAAGAATGCAATTAAATGCTAAATATTTTACGATAAAGGGCACTCGGCTGCTACTTGTTGGCATAGGGCTAACTTGTAGTATAAACTCAACATTCCTCCAATCCAAAGGCCTTAGCTACTAACCTTCATCCTCAGCAGTAAGAATAGATCCTATACACTAGTGTCACGACACATATCAATTCCCAAAACCAGTACTTACATCAATCGATTCCATATCACGATACTGACAAAATCACCGTCGAAAATTGTCATACAACATATATTTCACTATTGGTAAGGGTATTTTAATCACTCAAGATCATAAGTTGATTCTATCCCTTCTTTTATGTGCCCACTTACTTTAGCATAATTTCATTTTAGTTAATAAATTAAGAAAACAAGAACTGCTAGTTTTCTTTAAGGCTAACAACTTTTACATACAGGATTGTCACAACAAGACAATTCTACTAAGTGGTCATGCTAATCAAGGCCTTTATCATGCAAATAAAGGCCTTTATAAAACTCCCGCTCTTCAACACAATCACATTGCCTCTAGCACCATATGACACCAAAGGGTCGGGCATCCTCATAAAAAAATTGTGTGAACTCGTTTCTAAACACAACCAACAACTCAAGATTTCCACTCTTTTGACTGCTTGTAATGAGTGTCTCAAAAACAAGAGTCATAAATTGTCTTTTAATTTCAACACTACTACATATACTCTTTTTGATATGTTACACTCAGACGTATGAGGTTCTTTTTCTCATCCATCTATTCAGAATATACATATTATTCCACGTTAGTTGATATTTTTCACGTTTTTGCCGGTATATACCTATGAAAAATAAATTTGAAATAACTCTTTATAAACCTATTAAATATATCAAAACTCATTTCCATAAAGATTTTAATATCTCAGATAAGATGGAGGAGGTGAATGAAAATCACACCAACTCCTTAACTATTTAAATAGTAATGGTATCATTCACAAATTTAACTGCCCTACACTCTCGAACAAAACGAGTTAGCTGAAAGTAAAAACCGACACCTTGTTGAAACCACTCGCACTCTTCTCAACTCAGCTCATGTCCCATTCTCAGTTTTGGATTTAAGCCATTCTCACCGCCAATTATCTAATCAACTATTTTCCCTCTTCCACCACTCAAAATAAATCACCATATCAACTTTTGCACAACAAAACTATGGAATATCAACACCTTCACACCTTTGGATGTGATTGTTTTCCCTGGGATCCACTAGCAGTCCACCACAAATTCAGCCCAAGAGCTCCCATATGTCTCTTTCTCGGTTACAACTACATCAAAGAGGTTACAAATACCTTGATATTGACAATAAAAATTTATAATTTCTCGCCATATTTCTTTCATCAGAAATCATTTTCCCCACCAACATGCATCCATTACCTCTTCTTCCACTACTGATTCTTCATTTATCACTTCTTCCTTTCTCGTCTCCATCTCCACTCTATCTCCTTCACATCAATATTAGCCTTCTCACTCCCATCCCACACCTACATCCCTCTCTACCCCTAACTCCAGTCAATTACATTCACTCTCCTTCATATCCATCTCTTAATCTACCACAAGTCATTCCCTCCCTAACAATTTATGTGTCTCTACCTATCACCAAACACCCTATGTACTAGATCTCAATCAGGCTCCCTCAGACCACCAAACCTTCTAATCTTCAACAACTCCTACATGTTGATGCTCCCATTAGATTGACTTAAGCCAAAAATCAACCTCACTGGTTTCAAGCCATATCAGATGAATTCATGACATTTCAATAATAAATGACATGAGAATTGATTCTTCCTTCTTCCAACCAACATATCCTTTAATCCAAATGGGCATTCAAAACAAAATATCACACCAATGGATCTATTGGTCACTATAAAGCTAGTTTAGTGGCACAGGTGGTTCTCAACTCCACGACATCGACTACTATGAAACATTTAGCCAGTTGCCAAATTTCTCACAATAAGGATGCTCATTACTATTGCTACTTATGAGAACTGGGACATTCGACAGCTTGATACATTCAATGCCTTCCTTCAAGGCAAATTGGAAGACACTGTCTATATGAAACAACCCCCTAGCTTCGATAACTCCCAACATCCTAACCATGTTTGTAAGCTTCGCAAAGATATTTATGGCTTAAAACAAGCTCATCGTCAATGGTACTCTATGTTTCCTCAGTTTCTTCGCACTCAAAAATTTCATGTAAGTCAAGTTGATCCATCTTTGCTAAACTATCAGAATCATAATATCAAAATTTATCTTTCGGTATATGTTGATGATATCCTCATTACTAGCGATTCCACATCCGCTATTAACACTCCGATTCATCATCTCAACTATCAATTAATCCTAAATAGTTTCGAGCCATACCACATTTTTTCGGGCAACAAATTCATCACACATCCACTGGTTATTCCATACATCAAACTAATTGTATCAATGATCTTCTTAATACCACAAGAATGCAACAATATAAATCTGTCCTTACAATCCTCCCCAAACATCGACATCATCAAAACAACACTCCTACACCTCTCTCTGAACCCCACGAATATCATCGAATTGTTTCAATGATATTTGTAATTATAAAAGTTTAGACATGATGTCGATGAATATGAAAATTTTGGTGCCATTTATGTAGAAGCTCCAAAAGAAAATAGTCTTAAATAGTCCCACACCGAAAAATAAAATGTTTATTTAGCGTTAATAAAGCGATGAGCGAGACAAGCGGGCGTGTTCGTTGAAAGGAGAGACGGTTGGCATCTCCCCAGACAGGGACGGGAACAGCCTTCGGGCTTTTCGTTACCGATCACATGCGGTTGCTTTCCACTTCGGTGGATCTTTACCCAATTTTTTTCAATTTACATCCGCGCCTCTCAAATCCCAAGTGATTATATATGTATCTGAACTCCTTCGCATGTTCCAAAAGGTCGAGCAGATTCGTAAACTGGATTTCATTTTAGGATTTGACGCGTCACGAAAAAAATTTATAACATGGCATGAATGTGTGCAATAATTTTTTTGAATTCATGATCATAATAAATTTATAACAAGATAAATGTAACGAGATTTGTACATTTGAATTCGAGATAAGCTAATGTTTTCTAGATTAAGGGCCTGATTGGGCATCTTATTTGGTGCATAGAATACGTCTGGTTGTTTGAGTAAATTGCGTTTTGATAGTTTATGCGTTTTCAAAATGCAGAAAATAGACTTATCTAGGTGCGGTGAGAGCTTATTGGTAACGGTTTGACTTTTTCAAAATAAAAAATAAAAATTTGTATTAGTCACCGCACCTAGCTTATCAGCAGATTATTCAATAAGTTACAGCTACCTCCAAACAGACCCTAAAAGAAATGAAATAAATCGAGGAACATCTTATTAAGAAAAAGTAATAAGTTCATAAAAAAGATTGGTTGAGGAATAGACGGCCAATCCGTGAACAACAAATAGATATTCACACCAACAATAATATAAAAGTATTTTAACCCTAGTAATCTAGCCATTATCAACTTGAAATTCTCTCAACAACTCTGCAAAAAAATTTTCAAAGATCTTCAAAAAGAGCAATAAGCGAGCAGACCGGCCATCTTAGGGCCAATCTATTGTTTTTCTCAAAGTTGAATGGCTAAATTATGAATACAAAAAGTCACCATAAAAATAATAATGTCATGGAATGCCTCTCTATTGCTTTGCTTTTTCTAGTAATATTTAGTGATGTTAGTGGATGTTTATGTCTATGTTCATGTAATCTATGTGATTATTATATGATTTCGTGTGATATACAAAGTTTTTATATGATGAGCATGTCATTTAGCTAAAGTGTTTGCTTCTAGTCTTGTTATATCCGTTTCATGCTAGTATATTTTTAATGTCATGTGTTTCTTTTTCTTTTATTATATATCTATTTTATGTTCATTTCTCTTACTTATTCATTATTTGCATATATAGTGAAAAATAAGTTTGGGGCGAGATGTTATAACAATTTGTGCCATAAAATAAGAATAAATATCTAAATCTTAAACTTTCCTTACAAAATTAATATATTTAATTAGAATTTAGCAAGATTTAATAATAAGTAAAGAAAATAATTAAAAGTAACATGAATCTTCATTAAATATTAAAAATTCTTATTAACTCGTTAATAATTGACCTCTAACAACAATCAAACACTTACTAATATAAGGATCTTAAACGCCCAAAGTAAAAATTGACGACATAAAATTAATTCATCAAATATATAAAATTTAATAACTAAACAAATCAAATTATTTAATGTTAGTATCTCTTGAATTATATTCTTTTTAAGTTAAGTTATGAAGAAATGAGTAATTGGCTTTGGAAAAAAATTGTTAATTAAAATCATTAAAAGAAAGTTTAACCATATATAGTAATCCTCTGTGAAAATTATAAGAATAAGAAAAATAAAGGAAATAAAAATAACAAAGGCTCAAGTTTATAAGGAACAACAAGTTCAAGAGCCTAAGAGGAGAGGCTTGAGTTTAAGCTTATGTTCAAAAATTGGTACCAATCTCCACTTTCAAAGGTTAAAACTCAAAAGCATCCTTAACCTAAACTCCAAATATTGTATTTAAGATGATATTAACAAAATTTCTATTATTTGATTGATACGCCTAATTGAATTTTATATACATTTGAGAGTTCATATTATTTTAGTCGAGAAAATATAAGTTATTCAAGGATGCTCATACAAAAAGGATATTAATATAAGTAAAGTTGGGATAAAGAGAACTTTTAGTAAACTTCAATCTTAAGAAGATATTTGTGTACTTTAATTTTTCTATTTACTGCATTTTTAAGGAATTCGCCAATCATAAACTATAATTTTTCATGAATTCCAAAAAAAAATATAAAATTAGGTGTTGAATTACTTGAGTGCATGTAATATTTAAATCTAGAAAAAATTAATTTTCTTAAATGTGATATGATATTTTTATACTTTACATATTATTTGTGTCATTTTTATGCCTTTCTAGGATATATGTATTTAAATATGCAATATACATGTTGAAATTTACTTAAGAGGAGTATAAGGAGCCAAATTCAGGCTAAGTCCCAGCCGGACACCCGGGTGCCCATGCCCGACGCCTAGACGCCTGAACTAGATCTAGTATTTGTATAAAAAAAAAAAAAAAAAGTAAAGTTGGAAAGTATGCACTCTGTCTGGATAATAGATGTCTAACATAAAAAGTAGACACCCAAACCAGCGCTTAAGCTTCAATATTACAAGAAAAGATGTTATAATCGACAAAAAAACTGACAGTTTTGTACCCACAAAAAATATTATGTTAATTTTTAATGTCATAGCAACAGTAAATCAGCTAGATAATTTAATACGACATAACTACTGCCTATCTCGTCATTTGTTTGCAATACTAAATTCTGATATGTTTTTTGGATTTATCACTTTTTTATACTGTCGGTTCGACTCTTAATGTTAACCAACATACGAATTTCATCAGTTATTAACGAAACTGCATATTCTGAGGGAGAAACCGACGTATGTTTTTAATAAACGATGGATTTTAACTTCGGTTTAGTATAAACCGATGGCTATTATTTCGTTTATAAGCTAACACTAAATGACCTTATTATCAACTTTCTACTGAAAACTCTTATTTCCCTTTCTTCTTTCGTGCATCCCTGTCCCTGTTATGGTTTCACTCAAACCCCTCTTCCTCTCTTGTCCCTCTCCTGGTTTCACTAAAAACCCTAGCTTTTCTTCCTCCCTCGTCTCTCTCCTAGTTTGATCAAAAACCCTTGCTTTTACACTTCGTCCCTTTCCCGCTTTGGCCCAAAACAATCACCTTCTAGGGCGTCGATACAGTCGCTGGCTAATACGACAAATTAGGAAGAGAACGACGGGAGCTTGGCTCACAGAGACCACATTAACTCCTATCTTCCTCATCCTTCCTCAATGCTTCTACCAGAATCATTATGGAAATGTATGCCTCTTCGAGCCATTCATACTCTGTGTCCTAGACTTATTAAATCCATTGATTTAGAGGATTTAGTAAATCCCATATTTATCCCGAGTCTGCGTCGTTATGCGATTTACGAGAGCTCAAGATTTACAGAGCTATTTTTTTTCATTTGGCAAGATTTAGCCTAAATCATGCATAAATCATGCTTAAAACTAGCTCCTAAACACACCTAAGTGTTAGGTGGGTCTGTTTGGTTGCAAGTAGGATTTAATTTGAATATGAATTAATAAATCTTGTAAATTTGGATTTATCAAATCCTGAGACGATTAAATCCAGAAAACTACTTGGTATGTTAGTAAGTATTTATATAGTTTAATTACATGTTTTAAACATATAAAATATCTCTCGTTATTCATGATGTAATTTTTGCCAAAATGAATTTTTGAGCATATTTGGGCAAATAAACGTACTGTGCAAACGTAGTCTTTCATTATAATTGATTAGTATGTTTGTAAATATTCTTATAGTTTAATAGGGGCATTTACATACATATCACCAAATTCCAATATATTTGCCTACCTACCAAAAAAAATGAGGTGGGACCACCGAAATCTTTGATATCAAAACAAAAATCTTACTTGTTTAATATTGTAGTTTGTGTAAGAACACATACATCAGTGGAAAGTCGCATGTTCCATAAACTTAGCTTGAACTACGATAATCGCTCGAAAATTAATTCAAGATTTGGTTCGTACAGAAAACTCGGATCAAAACAGACACGCCGAGCAACGACCCAAAATTTTGGATAGAATTTTTTTTCAAGCCAACATCAGATCGGCCCAAAATCGGATCGTTAACATCCTAGTGATGTTAATCAAATATGAATTAACAAATAGTTTGAAATTAATATTTAGTTTTTTTTTTCGGTATTTTGTTGGATTTAAGTTGAATCCATTAAAACACATTTATCTAATATTGTATGTCACTGTAGCTACACCAACCATCTCACGTATATATGTATTTCATATGTTATCTACAAGTATAAAGTTAATCTTAAACCTAAGCATTGTCGGCTCCGCAACTTATAATTAGATCACTTTCACACATCTAAATATATTTCGAGAAGAAAATATTTCATATAATATAAAAGTGTTCATTTTATGACCAAATGAGCAATCTAATTTCTATTACAAAAATGAAAATTCACTGTTGATTTATATATCATCTGCACATATGAGGTAGTGTAGAAATCACAATGGATTGAATCATTGAAAAGCATTTAAGTTGGAAGTTATTATTATAAATGTTCGCCGAATTTGAAGATTTTATATAAATGCCCCTCAAGCAATCATTTATGATTATTTATGCTCCTTGATTTATTTCATACAACCATACTGGACAGCGCACCAGTACTCGTAGTCGTAAGGTCGTACCGCTGCAAACTGCTACCAGATTTAGCATTAAAGAAGTTGAAGATGTACAAACATACCACTTAATTTATGTATTTATATATGTAACAATTAAACTTTAATTTAATGAATGATACCTCGCATATTCATGGAAGGATGTGATGAGCCATCACCAAGTATCATGTATGATACAGATTTCGAGTCAAATTTCAATTAACAAATAATAAGAACTCTAATTTCAGCAAATTTATAATTTAAGTGTCCGGTTTGACGAGATAGACCAAATTATATCAAATTTGGTCAAACACAAATCAAATCAAGCTCAAATCAAGTCATTAAACTATTTTTAGAAGCTTTTTCAAGAATATTTAGAAGGTCAAATGAGTATTGAATTTTATAAGTTTATAGTCGAATTGAGCGTCTCGACAAGACAAATCCAACAAGTATAAAACAAAAAAATTTCAACATCATTAAGACACTCAAATGTTCATCAATCACTATATGATCAAATGAAACACTTGACTGTATGACGGAATTCTTCCCCACTCTTAAAAAGAAGGAGAGAGCTTGAGGTCTCAGGAAGAGCTTGAAGTTTTGAGAATAAGCTGAAGTCCATCATTACTCCTGTCACTGTTGACCACGCATCAGACCACCAATTGCCGACGGACACCCATTTATTTCGACAAGTTCATATGCGCATCGATGTTGTAACTCGAGAGACCTTGTAAGTATCTTTCATCTGTGGGACAAGTGATTGTAACTATAATCATTGTTTTAAGTAGGACTCTTTAGCTGGGTCAAAACTTCATATGTCACTACTAAATTTTTTATCTTCTGAGTGTGTGTTAAATTTTCGTACTACACTAAGACGATAATATATTACTCTCAAATCTTCTTGGACGCATCAGAGATGTATTTTATTTTTAAAAATAAAATTGGGGATACCTTTTAATGTGATATGAAAATTTTGGGTGGAATATGTAAAAAATAAATTTTTGAGTTAGATATATAAATACATATGTACGGAAATGCCTCTAAAGAATTTTAAAAGTATTAAATTTGTTTTGATGTTAATGAAATATATGAAAAAAATAATTACAATTTTAATGATATCATTTCAAAAAAAAAAAAAAGTAGCAAAATATTCACATTAATATTATGATGCATATAAATGGAGACAGAATTTATTTTTCGTGTCAATTGTATGTGATGTAATTTCCATCACAAAGAGATGGCAAAAAAGGCCTGGCAACTTATATAATGTATCATATATCTTGATCATAAGTATAAGACATATGGTATTTTAGGGGGCAATGGCCGACATTTTACTGTCAAATCATTTGCTTATAATGATGAATATGAATTCAGGCTTCGCCAACTTTAGAAATTTTATATATATATA
>NW_018165227.1:1245988-1262429 GCF_001263595.1 Phalaenopsis equestris
TATAGATATATTCATATATTGCAAGCATAAAAAATATGCATTTATTTCTAATATGAAATAAATATAATTAAAACTTTTATTGAATCGGATTACGACTGTAGAATTTATAATAGTAATTTTAATAATTACAATAAAAATAAGTCTATTTATATCACGTTTTTTCTTTGAGGAAAATAAATAAATAATTACAAATTACCTGGACAAAATTTTGATTGATTAAAATTAGATAAAAAAAATGAACATTTATATTTTTTTATTTTAATAAGAAAAAAACTTGTAAAAATATAAAAAAAATAAAATTAAAAAATTAATATTTAAGTTAAAAATATTAATTATTTATTTTAAAATCAAATAAAAATGTCTGTGACTTTATACAACAAAAAAAAAAGAAGATAATCATAAATTGTTTTAATTTTAAGTTCAAATATTTATAATTGCAATTTAATAAGAAGAAAAATTCAATTTTTTAATATATATATATATATAAAATTAAAATTCTAGATTATTCTATTAATTAAATAAATAAAATAATATTTTAAATAATGGTCTTTTTCAAAAAGAAGACACCAATGCATAGATGTTCCTCTTGAAAACTTCAATGCGTAGGTCATTTCCATGACAATCGCTATTAAAGTAATTTATTTTTTCCTTTTTTTAATTTAAAATTTAAAGAAAATTACTTACATTCCACACAATTATTAAAGATTTATATAACCATAACCTAAAATTCGATATTCACATCTATAACATCTTAATCTTATACATTTAAACATTTAAAATATAAATACATATATTTCACTTTTTAAAAATTAAAAACAGCTATATTTTTTTTTTATTATAAATATATCCATTATGTATACAAACATAAAAGTTCAGATATAAAATATATAAATACATAAAATTTATGAGGTAGATTTTTTTTTTTTACATTAATTTTAATTTTTCTCACATTATTTTCAACCAATATGATGTACTAAATTTTATTTCCACTTTTTTTACTTACTTAATTAAAATACAAATACGATCCTTCTTAAAATTTATCATTAATAAAAAATCCTCAAATTTTTAGAAAATTAAAAGAAATGCAAAAACTTCTTTAAATGTGCATTTGAATATATAGACCGGTTCCCCAACTCCTTGGAACCTCTACACACCAGCCGCATCTCCTCCTCTAGATGGAATCTGACGGCAGGAAATCCTTCGGGACCTTCCCCGTCCACTCTCCTCCCCATTCCGACGGCCTCAGCCTCTCCCCCCGCCGCCCCTCCATGGCAATTTCTCTCTCCCCGCCACAGCATCAGCCACACGCCGCCGCAACATCCACCCCCTTCTCTCCACTACCATTGCCTCATCTCCCTCCACCGCCAAGACGGCAACATCCACGCCATTGCTCTCGCCGCGAGAGGCCGGCTTGTTCTCACCGGCTCCGACTCGGACCGGGTTCGGGCCTGGCGCCAGCCCGGCCTCGAGTACGGCGGCTTGCTGCGCACTCGAAGGCCACGTGTGCGCGCTCTATTGGCCCATGGAGAAGTGCTGTTCACGGCTCACGCTGACCGGAGAGTGCGAGTTTGGTCGGTGGAGAAGGCGTCGGGGTCGGCGTCGGCGTCTTCCGGAGCACGGTGGCGGAAGGTGGCGACGCTTCCGCCGAGGAGGCTGCGTGTTTCGCTTTTCCGGCGACGACAGGTGGGGTTTGAACCTAATGTTCCTTTCGAGTCCATTTACTGTCATACATTGATCTTTTCGAAATGTCTTTGAGTTCGAAATATTTTTTATTTATAAAAATTATATAATAATACAAAATACAATTCAATATATCGAGTCAATCTTCAGCTAGAAAGTATCCAAATAACTCAATTTGAGTCGGTGGGTTTGGATTTTGAGTCAATTTCAATCTAAAATATATCCAAATAACTCAATTTGAGCCAGCTTGTTTCGATTCGAGCCAGATCGAGCTAATTCTATTTCGAGCGAGCAAATATAACATGTCGAGCCAATTTCGAGCCGTGCTCAATCCAATTGAACCGACCCCAACTGAACCCAAAATTGGATCAGAAAACCCCTCCTTTCTTTTAATTTGTGAAGCCAATATTCCTAGCACTTACATACATACCCCCCGATTCCTATCTATTTACATATCATACACCTAAATTTTACTTTTTTACATTTATGCCACCCACATCATTTATATCACAATAAAATTAACATTATTTTGACTTTTTAAAATTGGATTACACCTCTAAAATATGGATAAGATATCATAAATGTAAAAGTTGAAGTTTTAGGCTAGATACGTAAGTTCATAAGAATTAAGTGGTATTGATGTAAATCTTTCTATCGTTTATGAAGGTGAAATCAAATTATTAGTTGGAGCGTGATTTCCGTTCATTTTTTTCACCCAAAAAAAAAAACCTGAGCAGAAATATAAATTAAATTATTATTTTAAAAAAAAACTATATACGGACAAGATAATTTGTATAGATCTATATATTTAATATTTGAATTTATATTATTTTTGTATTCTAAATTTACTCTTCAAAATTTAATTTTATTTTTAAAGTATAATAAAAATAATTTTATTATGGCATTATTGATTTGGGTGTTACATAAATAAAAAATTAAAATGTTCCATATATAAATATATAATAACCGTGTGGCACGCATGCAAATGCCCCCATATTTATGGGAGCATGAATTAAGCAATTATTGTTATAAATATCATGTATTGCCATTTATATTTAGTATTTATTAATGATTTAGGGGGCACGTGCTCACATTTATTCACATTAAATTGTCCTGTCAAACAACAATTATCCATAATCCTGTTGATTTTTTAAATAAAGTTTATTTTGGCAGGACCGGGTGCAGCAACAACACCGTGAGGACATCTCCTGCTTGGCTCTATACACCGCTGGGCAGCTTCTGTACACCGGGTCTTGGGACAGCACCGTGAAAGCGTGGCATGTGGGGGACGGCACGTGCGTAGACTCCTTCGTGGCGCACGAGGGGAGGGTGAATGCGGTGGTGGTGGGGCAGGATGACGGCGGCGTGTTCACGGCGGGTGCGGACGGGTGCGTGAAAGTGTGGCGGAGAGTGTACGGCGAGAGTGCCCACGCGTTGACCATGGTTCTAAGGTTTCAGGCCTCGCCGGTCAATGCCCTGGTGGTCGGCGGCGGAGGTGGAAGTTATGTGTATTCTGGATCGTCGGATGGGTATGTGAATATCTGGGAGAGGGAGGCGGCTACAGGAAGGTACCACCATGGCGGGTTCCTCCAAGGCCACAGGTATTTGAATACATGAGAAACTTTCTTATAGGATGTCTTCTATTTAAATTTGTTTAAAAATCATTGTAATTTTTAAACAAATAATATATCAACATAATTACATAAATATATTTAAAGCTTATTGTGCACACAAAGACAAGTATAGGGGTGTTTATTGCTAAAATTCTCTCACTTAATTGAACATAACTGTTGAAGTGGCTCAATCAAGTTTGTTTGCCTAAATGGTTGAATTGAGTTGACTTGTCTAAGTGGCTTAATCCAGCCCACTTATAGAAGTGGCTAAATTGAGCACATACACCGAAGTGGCCGAATCAAGCCCACTTGTCGAAGTGGTTGAATCCGACCACTTATAGAAGTGATTGCATCGAGTCCACCCATTGAAATGGATGAATCAAGCCCACTTGTTGAAGTGTCTGAATCCAGCCCACTTGTAAAAATGTTTGAATCGAGTCCACCTATCAAAGTGGTTGAATCAATCTCACGTGCCTAAATGACAACCTAACCCACCCATGCAAGGGTAGCTATCAGTCGAAACCATTATGGCTGGACAAAAGTCATCATGGCTAAAGATTACAGATGGAGTTTGTAACTCAGAGAATGAAATACTGTACCAGGGAGTTTGTAACTTAACAAATCGATGGCCTAAGAGAGCTAATGAGAGAGGAAATGCACAAAATGATGGAAGCATCCCCGATGCATTCTCGAAATAGAACACATACTCAATCGTCAAGATAAGTGACTTGCAACCAAAATCCATTGAGGATAGGAGCCACGCCACAACAAGAACTGTCAAGACAAGAGGCACTGAGACAAGAACAACCGAGGCTAGAGCCACATGCTCAAGATCTTCCACGAGATTCGAGCTGCAAAGTTCTTGAAGGGTGCTCTTCTCATAAGTAAACACAAATTAAGTCTTCCACTTTTGAATCTTGTTGGGATATATTTTCATATCAAAGATCAAAACTCTCAATACTGAGAGTAGTTAATAGGCATGGTTGAGCTTATTTGAGATTGCACGATCGTGCCACTTTCTAAACTCCATGTATAACGCCAACTCCAAATGAAGTTGGGAACCTCCTTTTGAGGTACGTTATAGAAACCAAATCCCCAAAGGTTGATTGAAGAGATCTTCTGAAGAAGTGTCTGTAAGTCAATTCCAACTTGACTATAAGGAGTTGGATCATATGGGTTGTCTGCTAGGGGAATACTCTCAATGTAACAGAGAGAGTGATTGTTTCGTCAGCATTCATTGGTTGATTCTTAAAGTTATAGAGAGGTCCAACAGTAGACTACAACTTTTCCTTAATCAACCCAAGTTAAGGGAAATTTGAGTTAATAAGACGTTAACTAAACTTTCTCCATCAGTATTCTCTAAACATTATAAAAAGGATCACCGATCCAAACGCTTACAACATTAGGATCTTGGTGAAAGACTTGAACTCTTTCAAGATTAGATTCATCAAATGTGGTGGAGTGGCTAACTCAGGATTTTTTTGGTAAAAGCTTCTCACAGGCTTCTACATTTGGCTTTAACAGAGGTGGTCACTTTGGAGTTTTCTTATCTCGTGTATACTCCTTGTTGCTTTGAGATTCACATCTTTGTGGTCGAGGAGGCAAATCACGATTTTCTCGCTATTTGAACATTTTCTATTGAAATGACTAAGCAGTATCTTTATTTATTTTTTGAAGTTTTAATTAAGAAAAAAAATGTTCAATTCACATAACTAATTGTTTATTTGATATTTTCGTTCTACCTTTATTTTTAATAAATTCATCAAACAAATAGCAACAAATTTGGTTCAAGAATATAAATGATTAAACAAGTCATTGATTTTTTTATGTACTTATGTTGATGCCCCCCCACATATGTTATTAGAGCACTCATGAAATTATATATTGATGAAAACAGGTATGCGGTGCTATGCCTGGCGGCGGTGAAAAGGCTGATCCTGAGCGGCTCAGAAGACACGACGATAAGAGTATGGAGAAGAGAAGAAGGCAGCGGCTTCCACGTGTGCTTGGCCGTGATGGAAGGCCACCGTGGGCCCGTTCGGTGCATTGCGGCGGCGGTGGAGAGTGAGATGATCGGGGCGGAAGGTGGGATGGGCTTATTGATCTACAGCGCCAGCTACGACAGAATGCTCAAGGCCTGGAGGTTAAAGGTGGCGGCGGAGAATCAGGAGAAGGAGAAGAGGAAAACGGCGGGAGATGAAGAAGCAGAGAAGGAGGAGGAGGAGGAGGAGACGCGTTCGCCGTCGCTGAGGATGGAGGGGGAGGGGCATGGGATGACTCCGGTGTTGTCGCCGCTGTGGGTGGAGAAGAGGCTGAGAGAGATACACTTGTGTTAATTACTTGGTTATGGGAGCCAAACTCTGATTTTTCCTATTATGTTACGTCATTTAATTTTGTTAATTTAAGATTTGTTTGATGAGAAAATATTGTGAGTCCAACGAAATCACTTCACGTGAAGGTGACGGAAAAAAAAAAAATTTAACACAAGAGAATATTCTCGTGTATTATTCTGCATTGTTCAGGTGTTATTATGATGATATTTATGTATTATTATGTTTTGGGAATATTCTCGGTGTTATAATAACACAATAACAAATCAATACCACCACAATAACACCTGAATAATGTCGAATAACACCGGAGGAATATTTCATTGTATTACTCGGCCAGATCACAAAAAAATTAGTTTTTTTTTTCTTGTTAGCTCCTTGTGAAGGTGATTCATTGGATTGCAGACGCATCTCTATATCCGGAGTCTGAACTTTATAATTTTCAGACAATTGACGCAATGCATGGAGAGGACAGTTTTTTTTTTTTTTTTTGTTATTGTGTCTGAAATCCGAACGCAATATTTTTTCTTGTTTGGGTGTCTCTCTCCTTTTATAGAAGTTACATTAAAAAAAATACTAGAAAAAACTTGAGTATAAAGTTGAGGTTCATAAAATGATATTAATATCAAATTATTGTGTGTCCAATTTAGCACAGTTTGACAGTTACTTAAATTTTAATATAAAAGAGTATCACAACAATAATATTTTAAAATTATAACTATCATATTTACTACTATTAAATTATTTATAAAAAAAAATTTAAATACGACTAAATTGAATTTAACGAATCTATTTGCCGCTAAATCCAGTATAGTATTCAGTTTAGTTAAAACTAAATCCATTAAATTGATTTGATATTCAGGTGTCGTCAACAAATGTTCACCATTCAACATGGATCTTGAGGTATGACATGAATGTCGATGCAACTTTTCAGCAAGAAATATTGAAACTTTAATTAAAAGTCATCCAGAACTTCGATTTTGGCTAAATTACAGTCAAACTGACTGTCTTGATGAGACAGACCCAATGACACTAAAATTGGTCGGGTCTAAGTCAAATCAAACCCATATTAAGGTGTTAAATCACTTTTAGAAACTTTTCGAGTATAGTTGAATGGTGAAACAGAATTTGAATATAGCAAAATTATAGTCAAATCGAGTGTCTCGGCAAGGCAAATCTAAGGATCCAAGATTGTTCAATTCTGATATCATTACGACATTCAAATGTTCATTGAATATCGTTCGATCAAGGAGATCTCACATGGTCGTCAGATCACAGTGGTATGCATTCCTTTCTTATTTGCAACTTGGACTCTATAAATAATCATACCTTTTATTGAGAAAATGAGATATTGTGCAAGAGGAAGACTAGAGCCTAAAGAGTTGGGAGCTGAAGTCCATGACCCTATTGTTGAGTGATCTAGATATACACCAGTTGATCTGGTATATATATAAATCAAACAGGAGAACAATCGATAAAGCGAAAAAATAGAACGAGAAAAATTCACACTATAAAACAGAAAAACCACAGTGGAACACAAAGATTTACATGGTTCGGCAAATTGCTTACATCCACGGAGTTACAGAGGATTTTACTACTTGAGGAATTTACATCAGTCGATCACCTCGACTTACAACAGGAATCTCTCACTTCGTTGCTCTCTCCCTTCTTCTCTCTCTGTTTTTCTCTCTCTACACCGAGATACACCGAAGAAGACAAACTCACAAGAGAAATAAACTTAATTTCTCTTCTGTCACAAGCCACCAAGAAGAAGCCTAGGGAGAACAATCTTCTTCTTTTTCCTTTTTCTTCCTTCTTTCTTCTACTGCAAGAAATTACTCCTCCTTGCACCTCTCTTCCACTGCCCGTGGAAGCCCGAAGAACCCTTCCTCTATCTTGAGGAAACCGAAGAACTCAAAATATGACTTAGAACCAAAAAAGGAGAGTCGTCTGAAGCTTTTATTGAGAATAGGAAGGAGACGTCGCGAATATTTGTGAAATGGGAGCGGGAACAGTTTGCGAACTGTAAATGAGCGGGAGCGGGAGCGGGATCAGGATCGCGTTGATTTGCGGTCGAGCAATGCGGGAGCGTAACAAAGGAGCGTGAGTATGAATCAGTTTCAACGGATCGGTCTCCAGCATAACAAATCTCCCACTTTGAGACCAGTACATAGATTGCAACATATTCTTCCTCGAATTGATATCCTCCACTAACGGTGTCGCCATTTTTCCTTCAACATGAATTCTCCACTGTGAATTATCCACCTCTGCAATTAAAAGCCTTTGTCTTCACTCCAGAAGACCAACTGAAGTTGTGCACACCTTCAGTTTCTCAAGAGTAATACCCTCAGTCAGCAGGCTCCACAAAGCTTTGCGCCTCCAAGCTATTTCTTGGGTTACTCTTGTCTCTCTTACAACTCTCACTGCATGGGCAACATCCTACCTCTGCTGAAAGCATTTTTTAACAAGTCTAGCCTTGTAGCTCTTACCGACATCACACTCAGTCTTCACCTGGTACACCCACTTATTGTGCAATGTCTTCTTCCCTGATGAAAGTTCTGTCAGCTCCTACTTGCCTGAACTTTCATCTTGCAAGATTTCTTCATAGCTCTGTGGCTCTTCAACGTCTATCTATGGAACAATATGAATGAGTGCCCTGGACCACTTTCCTCTTCACTTCCATCACTACCCTGCACTGTGGCTTCTAGTAGATTTCCTACCACATTCAAAGCCTCTGAATCCAACATTAAGTCTTCAACAGAACTATGAACTGCCAGCAGTAGTGCATCCTGTGATTCTTCAGATACCACATTTGAGCTATCATTCTCCATCTTTTTGGGATTCCTGCAGTTTCTTCTTATGTGGCCAACCTTGCCACAATTCCAACAGATTGTCTACTTACTAAATTTTGATTTTGATCTCCCTATACTTGAGTTTCGGTCATGTCATCTCCCTCTAAAATCAGCATTCAATGTCAAACTCCAACCTGAAACCTCGCCAGAATCTTTCCTGCGAACTTCCTCAGCCAAAATCAAATCACGAATATCATTGTATTTCAGTTTAGATTTAGCTGTAGAACTGCTAACTGCTATCATTATTGCTTACTAACTATCTAGCAATGAAGCCAACAAGATCAGTGCTCATATCTCATCATCAAAATCAATTTTCACAAACAACAATTGATTTGTGATAGTATTGAAATCATTTAGGTTTTAAGTAACAGAAACACCTTATGCCATCTTCAAATTGAATAATTTCTTCATCAAGTGCACCTTGTTATTCACTGATGGCTTTTCATACATACCTAATAAGGCTGCCATGAGATCTGCAGTCGTCCTTTCCTTGACGATGATGTGTGTAACAGACATCGATAGGCTCAATTGAATAATCCCCAAAACTTGTCGATCCAACAAATTCCATTCAACCTCATCCATACATTCAGGTATTTTCCTCAATAACGGAAGATGGAGTTTCTTCCCATAAATATAATCCTCTATCTGCATCCTCTAATAACCAAAATCTGTGCCATCAAATTTCTCGATCCCCGAAAGCTTAACTTCATCTGCAACCAATTTTCTTCCTCAGATCTGAACCCACGCTATGATATCAATTGTTGTTGTGTGATTTAGATATACACCAGTTGATGTTGTATATATATAAGTCCATAGGAGAACGATCGACGAAGCGAAAAAATAGAACGAGAAAAATTCACACCATAAAACAGTAAAACCACAGTGGAACACAGATTCACGTGGTTCAGCAAATTGCCTACGTCCACGGAGTTACAGAGGATTTTACTACTTGAGGAATTTACACCAGTCAATCACCTTGACTTACAAGAGGAATCTCCACTTCGTTACTCTCTCTCTCTTCTTCTCTCTCCGTTCTTCTCTCTCTATATCGAGATATACCGAAGAAACTCTACACCGAGATACACCGAAGAAGACAAACTCACAAGAGAAATAAACCCAACTTCCCTTCTGCCACAACCACCAAGAAAAAGCCTAGGGAGAACAATTTTCTTCTTCTTCAATCTTCTTCCTTCTTCTTTCTTCTACCGCAAGGAACAACTCCTCCTTGCACCTCTCTTCCACTGCCCCGTGGAAGCCCGAAGATCCCTTCATCTATCCCGAAGAAGAACTCAAAATATGACTTAGAACCAAAAAAAGAAGAGTCATCCGAGGCTTTTATTGCGAACAGGAAGGAGACATCGCGACTATTCGCAAAATGGGAGCGGGAACAGTTCACAAACTAAAAACGAGCGGGAGCGGTCATGGGCTTTCGCGAAAGGGAGGCGGGATCATGATCTTGTCGATTCGCGATCGAGCAGTGCGGGAGCGTAAGATGTTACGAAGGTTCGCGACATAGGAGCGTAAGCGTGAATCGGGTTGGGCGGACCGGTCTCTAGCATAACAGACCCTACGCCGACGATCTGACGAACCCCTTTTGATTCTGCAGCCCCCAACGACCATCAACCACTGCTCGTCCGTCGCCGCCGAGCATCGACAATCTCCTACTTCTGCAACTACCTACCACAATCAACCATCACTCTCCGGCTGCAGCAAACCACAATTGGCCTCTTGTTCCGACAACCACCAATCACGATTGAGCATTGCATGTTGGCCATTGCAGACCATTGTTGGCCTCTCGCTCCCACAGTTGCCGACCACTATTGACCACAACTCGTCGACCACCACCACTTGCTCCTAACGACGAAGCACCTCAAAAAGTAACAACTGACATTGCATAGTCACAAAACAACCCACGAAGTGTCACAAACTATACATAAGGGTCAAATATAAAAAAAAAATATTAAGAAAATTAAAAAACATATAAAGATGCAAGGAGAAATGACAAACTAACATGAAAAAAACCTTAGATCACTTAGGGAATTTGTCAACACCACACTTCTACTTGATTAGTTAATTATTCAAACTAGTTATAGGGGCAGGTAGAATCTTTGAGGTCAATTATATTTACTATAGTAGTGATGTATTCAATGTCTAAGCCATTTGACAAGGCCTATGCGCTTATAGAGGACATGACTACTAAAAAATTTCAATGGTCACTTAAGAGAGAAAAATCTAGAAGAGTAGACTGCTTTCATGAGCAAAATATACTCGCATTATCTAGAAAGATAAACAAATTTAGAATAAATTCAATGCAAAGACCACTAATAAGTGAATATAGTGCTTATGGACAATTTGAAGATTATAATGTTACATAAATGTACTCCCTAACTATTACAAACAATAGAATCAACAACCCTTATTCCAATTACTATAATCCATAATAGAGGAATCATCTAAATTTAAATTGAAATAACAATCAAAATATAAGAAATTAGCTATGATTTGTAACCAACAAAATTACTTATATAATTGAGACAATTATGGTAGTAATTTCTCTAACTCAAACAGTGCTAGTTATCTTCCCGGATTCATCTCAAATGCTCAATCTAAGGAAAACAATTTTTTGAAAGATTGGGCGCTCTAAATGAGAAATCATATAAATAATCAAGCTATGACTATTAGACACATTGAAACATAATTAGAACGATTAACTAACTCATTGAGTTATAGACATAAGGGATATTAACAAAAAACACTGAGGTAAATCCCACAGGTCAAAATATAGAACACTGTAACCCAATTGAAAAGTCAAAAAGAGTTAGAAAGATTGACTAATGATGAGGATAGATTAGAAGAACCAAGTCCTTAGTCTAATAAATGAATTGAATATCCTTTAGAAAACTTAGAAATAGAGAGACTTGTTAGGAAAGTTGTAGAGATAACACCACCATCTTATCATATGAGATTAATTACACAAAAATTAGATCAACAAATTTCCTGATTCCTAGAAGTGTTATAAACCTTAAAATTAAAAGCTTACTACAGCTTTATCCGCACATAGATATCAAAACAAAAATCTTATTAGTCTAACATTGCAATTTGTGTAAATATACATACAGTAGTAGATTTTTTTTTGCAGTACGTAGAAATTAGGTGTACGTCGAGTAGGGCTATGAATTTAGCTCGAACAATGATAATCGATCAGATATTAATTTGATGGTTGTCTCATACATAAAACTCATATCGAAATAAACAAGCCGATCTATGAGTCAAAATTTTGGATCGAATTTCTTTCTATCTCACATCAGCTCAACTCGAAATCGAATAATTAAACATTCTAGTGATGTTAGTCTGTCGAAGATCATTAAATGGTGGAACATTGACACGAAAAACATCATAACGTAATCAAATATGAATTAACATATAGTTAAAATTAATATTCATTTTTTTCGGCATTTTATTATATTCATGTTAAATCCATTAAGGCACATTCCTCTAATATTATATATCACTGTAGCTAAACCAACCTTCTGACGGACATATTTGTTACGTATTTTATCTCCAATATAAGAATAATCATAAACTTAAGCATTCAGGATGGATTGCATGGCACATGGATGGTTGGGGAAAGCAAGGACCTGACAAGTTGGGGTTGGGTGTTTCTATTATAAATGTTCGCCGAATTTGAAGATATTATATCAATGCCCCTCAAGCAATCATGTATGATTATGCATGTTCTTTGAGTTATATTTTGCAACCATATTAGGCCGCGCATCAGATCAAGCAAGTAGTCACGAATAGTTTTATCAGTTTCCATGTTAACTACAGCACCCGTACTCGTAAGGTGGTACCGTTGGAAATTGCAGCTGTCTGCCAGATTTAGCATTAAAGAATGTGAAGATTTATATACGTACCACTTAATTTATGTATTTACATATCTAATTTCATAAATGATACCTTACATATTCATGAAAGGATGTGATGCGCCTATCTCAATATATGATACGGATCACGAGATATTCTTTCGAATAATAAAAATGCAATCTGCTTGACGAGACGAATCCATTCATACTAAAATTAGTCTAATGCAAGTCAAATCAAGCTCAAATTAAACTAATAAATCTTATTTTGAAGCTTCTGAACATATTTGAAAGGTCAAATAAATACTGAATCTGACAAGTTTATAGTCGAATCGAGCGTCTCAACAAGAAGAATCCAACAAGTTTAAGCTTGTACAATTTCTACATCATTAAAGAACTCAAATATCCATCAAAGACTATCTGATCAAATGAAGTTTTTCGGATTGTCTGATCAAAGTAGTTCATATTTTTGTCTTAATTGCATCTGAGACTATATAAATAGAGTCGTTCTCTTTTCTTGAAAAAAAGAAGATAACTTAAGGCCTGTGGAAGAGCTTAAAGGTTTGAGAATGAGCTGAAATTTAGCATTACTCCTGCCATCGTCGACCACGCAGCCGACTATCGTCGACCACCACTTGACGGCTTAAGCCCACTTCCTTTGACAGCTTCATTTGTGCGTCGATGTTGTAACTCGAGAGACCTTGTAACCCTTTCTCGCTTCTGGAACAAGTACTTGTAACTATAATCAACATTTTATAGTGAGACTCTTCAGCTGGGTCATGCCCCGTGATTTTTCCTTTTACCTATTTTCCACATTAAAACGTCTGGTGCCACTACTATTTGTTTTCTCTTCTGAGTGTGTGTTGAATTTTCGTGATACTCTAAGATGGTAATATATTACTCTCGAATCTTTTTGCACACATTAAATGTATTTTATTTTTTAAAATAAAATTGGAGAAATTTTTAATGCGGTATGAAAAATTTTGGGTGGAATATGTAAAAAATAAATTTGTGTTACCAGAGTGGTTTCGAGCAATCTCTTCGGATTCTTCCAGCTTTAAAAATGTGATATGGTTAACACGTCACAATGAAAAAAAAAATGATGGGAGTATCCTAAAGAATTTAAAAAATATAGTGTGCCAATTTATTTAATAATTTTTTTATTTATTATATATAAATAATTTAAATTTTTGTTATATATTTAACAAAATTATTTTTTAGTTTGTTTAATAAATAAAATTATTCAATTTGTCATATAGATGTCCTTTAAATACTATGTGTCAATTTTCTTAGAGTTATTTTGTATTAGATATGGTGACATTTTGCATTTAGGCAGCCCATTTTAATTCCTTCAAAATCATATGTATAAAACTTTAACCATGCACCAATAACAAAAATAAATAAATAAATAAATAAAATATTATTTATTGCAAAAGCGTAATTTTAGGGAGCATGTGAAACTATCATATTGACAGTTGGTCATAGAGGTTCTATTAGAAGCTGTAACTATGGTAGCTGGCCACAAAGGCAATAATTGGTTACTACAATGACAATTGTTGGTCAGAAATAATATATTTGATGACTATAATATCATCAATTGGCAATATAAGTTGTAGTTAGGCATGAAGTCGTAGTTGAAAGTTGTAACAGTAGTAGTTGGTCACAAAAGATGTAGTTGTAATAGTAGTAGTTCCCCACCAAAAATAAACTCTTTTTACACTAAAATGCTTAATATTTTCTCGTGAATATAAACATAAAATGCTTCCACTTCTTTATACAAAATTAATATTCAATCATCAGCCAGTCTTATCAAATTCAGCCTCTAGTCGAAGAAGGATCAGCTCAACTAAGTAGCATCTAGTTTGGTAAATTCTAGTCCTGCTTGAGGATCAAATTGGGTCATTGGGACTTACGATTTTGCCAGATCAAATTGGGCCATTGGGACTTACGATTTTGCCCTATACATAAGTTGGCCCATTTAAGAGCATGGAATTTTAAATTTAGATTTTTTTTGCCTTAAAAATAATTTTAAATTTTCAGAATAATTAGGCATTTTGAGGTCATTTGCATGCTTCTAGGAGCATGCGCAATATAAATTGACATTACTTTCCAGCCCATGCAACATTCTTGGACCGTGTTATCAATCAATCATTGAGTTGGTCCGGGCACATGTTGAGTCATATTTTTGGCCCTTGTGTACACTTACACTACACATTTGCATAAATTTCAAGATGTTTCTATAAAGTTCAAGTAATTCATTAGGTAAGTTAGTTGAACACGAATAACTTTTTGTAGCTCAATTTGTAAATGAGCTGAACACGAACAAAATTTATTCGTTCTTTCAGCTCATTTTTTGCTCGAATTAATTAAATAATTATATATAATTTTTTACTATTATTTTAACAAACTTAATTAATGATAAAACTTTATAGTAATTAAAAAATTTATAGATTTCATTAGCAAAAAAACTACACAATATGTTTACTAATACTCTGTTCATTTAAAATGACCCATTACTTAATAACATTAACATACACTCCAGGCCACACAAAAACATCTTCATAACTATGCAAATCATTCACACAGACATAGCAGCATTCATAGTAGCACGAAATTTGAGGATCTGCTGTATGCCGTTAACCCACAACTGTTTCTCACATTTGTTTTTGCATTCAAATTCAAACAATCTCTCTGGAGTTCTGATTCCAAAATAGCCCTTCACACTGCCTCCATCAACTTCCCTTCCTGGCCATGCTTGGATATCTGAACAAACTTCCACAACTAAACCTGCAAGATCAAAACAATCTTATTCCTCCTGCAGAACTATTTCTGATTTCTAATACAAGTTTATAGTTTTATTAGCAAAGTTTATAAATTTACCCTTCTTTTTCACAAATGTCCCGGCCATGTGTGTGCTCTTCATTTTCAGAACCACCTGCGTTTTTAAGCTGCTATTAATTTCAGACAAGATTAAAAATAGGTATAATGTCAATCTGCTTTCTTCTTACCTTCCAGTTTGAATTGATGTACACACAAACTTGTTTCCAGTGAAGATCACCTGCTATGAGATTCTTACAATCATCAAACAAATTAACAATTATTTCGTATTGCTAAGTAGTGTTAAGCGAATGGGCGTGTTTAGCTTGTTAACTTGTTAAGCCGAGCACAAATTGCTCATGAACTTAAAATCTAATTAAAATTTATATAAAAATCATATATAAACACATACTACAATACATTAATTCAAATATGCATATATAATATACCAGCTTAATTATAAAAGTTTATTAAACAAAATAAATTAGCTTACTGTTGGATAAATAATTAAACAATTAATTAACTCAAGTGTATTTCTGAAAAATGTAACTTTTAATTTTTTAAAAGAAAAAAACCATGCCTTTTCTTGTCCTCTTGAGAAGCTCTCCTCCTCTGGAAACAAAATCCTGAGCTGATAAACAGCCCTCTGCTCCACCATGCTCTCTTCCAAACAACGTTCCATTTGACTCCTTCTGCAACCTTGCACTCAATATAGCTGCCGCTCTCAATGCTGCATATATAAAACTAATTAAACTCAGAAAATAAATTTCATCATCATCAATCTGATCTCATAACTCTCTGCTTCTTCTTTCACCTGTAGCAGCACCTGCTGTCAACGCCATTATATCACCAGTTGTTTGTGCGTTTACAGCAGAGCGAATGACGGCTAAAATCTGCTCGCGAGTAGCGCCAATGGATTGAGCCATGTCGACGCAGTGGGAAGCTACTAAGGCTGCTGCGGAGGCTATGGCTGTACTTGTTTTGCAGGAGGTGTTTGATTTGGATGAAAGTGATTCGGGAGTGAAGATGGAGCCTGCGGTTGTGGACGCAACTGCTGCAGCTACTCCTGCGACTGAAGTGGCTGCGTAGATTTGTGCGCTTTTTGATCTGACTTCGACCCGTCTTCTCTGTTTATGATCTTTCAGCCATCCTACCATTGTCTTCGATCGTGGGGATACTCTGAGGAACTGAAATTGTGTAAAATTAGGCAGAATAATTATGGAGTTAAATTAGATACAGAGCACAGATTTCCACAGGTTTTATATATATATATATATATAGACATAAGG
>NW_018165227.1:1262545-1269868 GCF_001263595.1 Phalaenopsis equestris
TATATGAATGTATATATATATATATATATATATAAGAAATGACTATATGTTATTAGACATCCTCCAACTACTTCTCTAAAGTGCCTAACAATTCAAGTACCACCTTCTTAAGACCAACTTTACAGAGGAGATTCTAACCCACGACCTGAGGGGTTTTACACTGCGGATGCCAACTAACAGGCCGAGGCCGAGGTACACGGCACATAGGTTTTCTTTATATATATCTATATATATTTTTTTTAAAAAAAAATAATACAATGCATAGAAAAATAAATATTTCTTAATATTAAAAAATTATTAGGTGAGCAGTTTAAATACCTGTTGTACATTGTTATACACATATTGTATAATAATGTACAAAAATATTATACATAAAGTCCACATGCAATAGACATCATAGAAACATCTGAAGTTTTCAAAGAACCGTACCTTTAAACTCTCATTCTCCATTGAAGAGAAAGGTGGACTGGACTCTAACGCCGACTCCACAACCTTCTTGTCATCTTTCTCTCCGGCATCTGCTCCATGGTTCTGAAACCCTCGAGCTGGAGCAAATATGTTTCCGAGAGCTGTTGACAGCTCAGTAGCAGAAAGGCTCCAAGACCTCGCCAAAAACTCCATCGTCTCTATTGGAGTTTCTGGCGGCCGCAATGAAGCAAAGTTCAGACCTTCAGACCACTCATCTTCTTCAATGTTCTCAAGCCGCAGAGGCACACTTTTCTCCATTGCCTACATGAAAACAGAGCAGCATAGTTTAAACAAACATAGAAAGAGTTTATATTCGCTTTGATAAGCTAACAGAGCAGAACAGAACCTTTATGATATTCAGAGATGAGAACTGTAAAAATTGAGGTACTAAGTGAAACATATATAGGAGCCTGCTATGGCCATGAGCGGCGATGGTAATGATGACTGGTGGAGCCTCCATGAAAAGATAACGGAAGTGTTAGGAGGAGGAATGAGCATATCATTGCAGGAAACAATGCGTTTTGGGAATCAAAGATGGCCTTTTTAGAACTTTGGGGTTGTTTTTCAGGCTTTTTTTAGTGTGCATAACTGTTTTGAATGAATCGTATTTTACAAATTTGGAATTTTTTAATAAGAGTGCCATTGGATATCGGCAAAGGTGTGATTTTTATCGTTTAAGAAATTGTTTTAGGACATTTGTTATTTATGAAAAAATTAAAATAGAAAGGTTGGTTTTTGTGTTGGAAGGTTTTTGGAACAAGATGAGTAGTACATGAATTGAGGTTAAAATTCCTCCATGTTTCCCACTAATTAATATACTTTTGCATTTGGGGCGCAGATTTGGGTTCAAATTGTCTTGCAAGTTGTGAATTACTTTGATGAGAACTATAAAATAATAGGCATATATGGTACAATGGAGTTTGCTTATCAAAAAGATCGATTTATGTACACTTGTATCGATCAAATTGCTTTCCTTTTTAGCATTTTTTTTTTTAATATTGAGAAATTGGTATGCTCCTTCTATATAGATCGACAATTTTTATAATAATATTCACATGTATAACTAATTTATTGTCAATTAAGTAACTCTAAGTATTTAAAATGAACTAGGAAATATTTGTATTAATTTGCATATGACACAATTTAATTATTAGAAATGCACAAAATCATTGAAGGTGAAAGTTATTAGTTTAGGTTTTTTTTTTTTTTTTTTTTTTTTTTGAGGTTTGAATGACACCATCATGCATGGAAGCATTTTGAGGTTATTTTTGGAGCATGTAAGCTTCTTACATATCATTAGTTTTTGTAAATCAAACGTATTATCTAGTGTTTCTTATATGGTACCGGGACAATGTTTAGTACATTGAGATCTTTAGATGAAACTTGGACTCTTACTAGTGATTTAAAGAGGATACGAGGACTATTTATTATAAGTTTATTCAACTCATTTGATCATTGAGTTCAATTGCTTTAATTATTTGAGCCAGGACATAATTGACCTTTAGTTATCAAAGGATGACCATATGGTTAACTAGAGCATATGTTAGACTTAAATATAGGCGACGAGCCTTAAGATTGATCAACTCATAAAACTACTCTTAACTAGACCTTATTAACTTAAATTAGTTTAGTGTAACCCTAGTCTATCATAAAGCAATCTAGTTTCCATTAAGATTTATATTAACCTAGGATAAAAGATCATTAGATAAACTTTGGCTGAGACCCATATTGCACTCATGAGATTATTAACACATAAGAGAAATTCTATATGAATTTAGCCCCTCAATGGGTTTAGCATCTATATTTTGTCTTGATCTATTTAGACCCATTAGCTTTAATGGGTTATGATATAATGATGTTAGGGAGCTTAAATACATTTTGAGCATTAGGCTTGACTTTACCATACATAGGGTGGTCTTAAATTATCCGGACTTTGGTAGTCCAAAGATGTCGAGATTTGAATCAAACTGTAGATTCTTAGACCACCTAATAAACCTTAAATTCAAGTTAGATTAATTTTATTCAAAGTAAATCAACTAAACATAAATGGGCATGTGCTTATATAATGCCCTCAACTGAACTCAAATAACCCTAATTGGATCCCTTGCTCCAAACCTAAGTATTTAGGTCATCTTAATTAAACATAGATATAATATGACCAACCATATCACAATCTAAATCTAGAATAAGATTGGTTTGGATTTGAATTAGTCATGACCTATAGACTTTAAGTAACCTTATTGAGGGCCTTAAATTAGTGCATCAAACATAGTCAAATTTGGATTAAAATTGACTCAAAGCCTATGTGATTAAACCTGATGGACCTAATTAGTTTATAAATGTACCCAATTAGTCTTAAGATCAATCCATTAAATCCCTAAGTAGCTCATGGTTCAAATTAGGCTCACTTTAAGCCTAACTAGGTCTAGGTGATTAGACTAGACCAAACCTAATAAGGCCCATTATGATCCAACTGAATTTATACCAATTTGCTTTAGGAAATTAAACTTTGACTTACTGCTAATTAATTCATAATGCATTACAAGATCTAAGTACTTAATGAACTTAACTAGGTTTAACTAGAACATAACTTTGTTCATCATCACAACCAACCCCAAGTTTTATTTGAGTAAATTTAGACTCGCTTAGGTTTAAATCCATCATCAATTGAATATCGTTGTTTCTGAATGAAACTAAAGACACTGTAGACCTAGTCTAATATAAAATTGGCATTTTAGCCAAAATTCTTCCATCGAGTAAATTTGGCTCAATTTGCTAAACTGTCTAAAGCTTAGCTAAATTAAGCCTTCACTTCTCTCCTTATCGCGACTTAAGACCAAATTGTGCCAACAAGCTCTGAGCTCAATCAATCGAACCACTCCTCACTTGATTATGTTAAAACCAAAATGTTTAGCTTAAATTCTTAAAATTATATGAACGAACATTCGTAATCCACCTTCCCTATTCCTTTTTAATTCTCACATGATTGAGCAAGCCCACTTTGTAGTGTCAAAAATACCCAAGCTACTCGATTAACCACTAGTGATTGGCTTAAATAGGTAGGGATAACAAGTGTTGGTCAATTTTAAACTTAATTACTAATTAGGCATTACACACATGGAGAATGTTAAACACATGCATCATGCACTAAGTTTGGTGTTCCCCATGTGTCCACTAAATTGATTTGGATTTGATTCTAACCATGATATGTTGTTTGCATTAGGCTCATTTAAGCACAAAATTAGCATTATGCTCATTTAAAGACAAAATCAGGCATCATTAATGTCATTGAGATAATCACAATTAACCTATTATTGAGATTATAATTTTTTAAAGATTAAAATTTTATTATCTTTAATTTAGTTTTATTATTTTCTTACCAAATATTTCAGTGCTTTCAAATTCAAAAATTGTTCAAATTTTATTTTTGATTAAATGAAAGTTTGATGCCATAATAAGTGTAAATAAGTTTAAACTATTTAAAATCATTATAATTTGAAATTATAACTATCTTAATGCCAAAAAAGTTATCCATAAAATTTTAAGGTATTCTATCAAATAATTTAGAAATAAAAAAATCTCTCTATTGTTGATAAATCTCAATAAATAATTTTATTTATATTTTAATTTTAAATATGAGAAAAAAAAATTTCTCTTTTTATTGCCAAATTAATTCAAAACTTAAATCATTATTACCATCCCCCTCAATATGAAATGACTTCATTGCTTAAAAATGAAAGCTAAAAGTGTAGGTTCATCATGTATGACCACAACTTTCACCATCATATACAAAGCTAACATTATGTGGGCCAACCTGGCCCACCATGTTGAGTGTGAGATCAAACTCATTTCCCTCATGATCTAATGATGGGTATTGCTTTCAAGCTATCATTAGTGTTAATTGCATAATTTCTCGGATCATGTTTAAGGCTATTTTATTTTATTTTTTAATTTACAATTTATTATAAATTTATTTCATTTAAAGCACATTCCATGCTTTTCCTTCTTAAGGACTCAACAAATCTATATATAAAGTTTAAAAAATATGAATTTTCCCCTCATTTTATATTAAAACAAAGCATAAAAATCTTACAAATCCTTATGAATTGCAAAATTCATACTACATCCCAAATAGTTAGAACATAACTTCATATATTTGCCCTCACATTTGTTCAAATTTTTGACACAACTTATATTTAGACCTTAAATTATGAACTATACTTACAAATATTTTCTTAAATTACTACAAAAATGATTACTTGATGGCACACTAAGCACCAAAATAAAATCTAAAGCCAATGAAATGATGAAAAAGGCAATGCAATCATGAAAATATCCCAAAAAAGGGGTGGCGGAAAGCAAAAATTATTTGGTATGTTACAATAGTCTTTGGAGCCATTATGATTGATCCATTCATGTTCTCTAGAATTCCTACCAAGACAAACGGTCTGCCGTAAAATCTTATGTTCTGCTCGCCACTAAAGACTAATTAAATTAATTTAATTGGGGATCCAACGGTGGAGATTTACCCATTTGAAAGTTCAGCTGGATGTTGGCTGCACAGGTGCCAGATTATCGCATCAATCAAGTCAATGTTGGCTCATAGAGGTATTAGAAGGTTAATCCTAATTGTTTAGAGAAATTTGATTTTTTTTTTTTTATTAGTCAAATATTTAAATGGGGAATTTACATACATACCACCAAGTTTCTATGTATTTACATAACCTAAAATCTGAATTTTGTCTTTTGACATTCACTAAAGGAGGAAAGTTTGAGAAAAGTGATAGAGTAACTGAAGCGCTTTGCATTCAGGTAGATATTATCTTGGACAAATATATATGATATGTATGAATATTTGCATTGTGAGACGCTAAATGTACAATATATTGCATCCAGGTAGAAAGTGACTAACCGATGAGTTCTTAAATGGTGTTGAGTCTTTCGTGCAAGTGACATATCAGTTTTTGACTTGTATTTTTTAAGGTAAGTTCGGACGAAGTCGAGCATGACTTATATAGTGGGGGATTTGAACCAAATTCTAACTTTTGGATTTCCCATGATCTGTATGAACCTGACATTTTCTCTGAAGTTGGATGGCAAATATGAACTAATATTTATTCTAAACCTAGTCCTTCATTGAGCAATGCTCCTTCAATAAGCTATGATCCTTCAATAAAGTATGATTCAAGTGGATTTATAGAAATTGTGCTCGAATGATTAAGAGCTCATTATGCGAGTCAAGTGAAAAAAGAATCACAAAATAGGGATGCTCGTATATTTTATGAATTATAGAATTTCGTGTGAAGACGATTGTGGGAAGGTTGAGTAATTGAGTTATTTGTGGCTCTTAGAATGTTAAAGATTAATAAAATTTAACATGCCACAAGAATGCTTTAAATCCCTAAACAAGATTGGTAAAAGAGATGAATTTATAGAAAAATTTAGTGCCATGAGACTTATATAAAACAAAATAAAAAAGATTTCCAAGTTATGCTTGAAATCATAGAAGATAGATTGTTTTGTTAGCAAATGCATCTTATTTAACAAGGTTGATATAATGGAAAATCATTGTAGATTTTGTGAGGCTTCTAAATTCAAGCATGATGTAAAAAAGTAAAAGGTAGAAGGAACTTTCATGCAAGCATCTCTTCTATTTGACATTCATTTCAAGTCTTTAGAGACTATTTGTTCTAAGTGTTCTTATCTGAATATGAAATGAAATCAGAACAGATCAGAGAAAATTATTTTATTAAGTCTTCTGATAGATCGATATGCATAGAAATATTTTGATCATACTTATTTTAAATTAATTTTAGAGTCACATAATATTAGGTTTGACTTGTGTGTCAATACTTTCATCTCATACAGCTAAGCTGCCTCGCCCTACTTGTTTTATCTTATGATCGTTACTCCGAATAATCTTTCACCTGAGATGTGTATGACTACCCTCTTCATGATTCTCATATTGATTTTACCCGATCTTAATAGCCCAAAAAGAATAATTGTTATTTTTTTTTAATTTATGATTGTCTTTACATGATTCTAATTTAATTAAAAATCATGAATTTAATTATATTAAATTTTGTAATAGATATTCAATTTAATGTTGTGACACGATTCCAAGCGTAAAAATTCTAATGGGCTAATGAAATATTTTTTTTTTTTGTTTCTAGTATAGTTTTCCAATGGCAATTCAACTGACATGATTGTCGGTTATAATAATACTGACGGGTCTGTGCATCGGTTCCTTGATATGTTATGAACCAATAGGTGATGATCATCGTAATTTAATCAACGGTCATATAAGATAGGCAAACCTTAGAAAATTTTCGACCGGTCAGAAGTCCGTCATAAAAGAGTTGTTGATGACATTTGACCATTGAAATGTTTTCGACAAAAAAATAACGACCGTGCTCACTATGCTAAAAGACCATCCACGATACATTTTCATTTATTTTTTGCAATTGTTCGTCGCTTTTTTTGAAGTAGTGATTTGCACAACCCAAAATTTCAATAACTACAAAATACCACTATTTTGTGCTACAAAATAAATAAGTTAGTTTATATGTAAAAATTAATATTTAGATGTATGACATGTTAAAACGTAAGAATTGAGTGGTGCGTATGTAATTTTTTTATTATATTCTATTTAAGCAAATACTCTTGTCGGCACTATTTTTGGTGTGGGGTTTGCCCGTAAGAAGCTGTCGGTCATCGGAATTGAAATCCCGTTGCCTGCTTTGGAAGGACGTTTAAAAAAAAAATTTAGTTTTGAAAAAGATGAAGTCAAACTGACCCCATAATTTTCATAGTTTAAATGAAAGAGCGCTTTACCTCAAATCCTGTATCTATCCC